>NC_089754.1:9837802-9865302 GCF_040412425.1 Macrobrachium rosenbergii
ATAGACTCCAGGATAGTTAGGTCGTGATGGTTTGAGGCCCGTCCTACTATTGGAAAATCTTCATCTCTGATATTGCTTTTGCACCGTACAGCATGGTTTCTGATGTTATGGGCCTCTGGATTCGATAACTCGCATCCTGTACAGCAGCTTAAGCCTCTATGTGAGTCAGTTCATACCCTTAACAACCTCACGTACATCCAACGTATGTTCCCTGATTACAATATAAATATTGTATATAAATACACTTGTCAGCAATGTAATCACAGAACATACGTTGGATGTACGAGGTTGTTGTTAAAGGTACGAATTGACTCTCATAGAGGCTTAAGCTGCTGTACAGGATGCAAGTTACTGAATCCAGAGGCCCCTAACATCAGAAACCATGCTCTACGATGCTAAAGCAATATCAGAGATGAAGATTTTTCAATAGTAGGACGGGCCTCAAACCATCACGACCTAACTATCCTGGAGTCTATTATTATAAAGAGGACTGTTCCTCGTTAAATACTCAGTTGTCGTCAACTCAAGTTATATATTGCCTAGCTTTTCTTTGATGCACATTTTCTGCTTTCCCTTAGTATTATTCTTTCATTTCACTCGGTGAGTCTGTGTCTTGAGTCTGTGTCTTTGTGGTCCTTTTTTTTTCTTGTTTTATGTTCATTTATAAACCTATTTTTTAACGCTGCATTGCCACTTTTTGTGAATTTTAAATATTCTTTTTTTAATACCATGAGTCTATCTGTAGTGAAATTTATTTTTTTCTTTTAGCCTTGAAAATGTGACATTTGTCATGAAACGTCGGCAATAAATTTGTAAGAATGGAGGTCTTCGTTTCCCTTGTTCCTTGAGGATGTGTGTATTTTGGTAGTGGCCTTCTCTCTCTCTCTCTCTCTCTCTCTCTCTCTCTCTCTCTCTCTCTCTCTCTCTCTCTCTATATATATATATATATATATATATATATATATATATATATATATATATATATATATATATATATATATATATATATATATATATATATATATATATATATATATATATATGACAGATGTTGAAAGCCAGAATCTTCATGATAATTGGAAGGATCAAATTCCATTCTTAAAATTATTGTTTCTTCATTAGTATTATTATTATTATTATTATTATTATTATTATTATTATTATTATTATTATTATTATTATTATTTAATTAACAGTCGTAACGATAATGTGAGGAAGCATAAAATGAAAATCATAACGAAAGAAAGGATATTAGGAGCGACCAAAGCACTAGATTTCCTGTAATTGCAAAGGTAATTTCGAGATTCTATTTCTGGAGAGCATTATCATGCTGTTTAAAGGTCAACGTTCTCTCTAGATTCTACACTAAATGTCAGGGAAGGTGAAAGAGTCAAAGCAATTTTTCCCTATAAACTGAACTATATTTCCTGATGAAACTGCCATAAAAATCGTATATTTCTCTCAACTTTTACGCCAAGTTACAAAGTACGCCATTAAATATTCGACTTTCTAGGCATAAAACCAAGCTTAGATTCATATACGAAAGAATATTGAAGATACATTGATCTTAAACGTTTCTTGTACTTCTTTATGAAAAGTAATCACTTGCCCCGGCAGTTTGTGTACATAAGTAGCTTCCTTTGAAAATGTTCTTTTTAAAATTAGGTGATGTTATGGAGAGAGACCAAAAAGAGCAAACTATATCACCGCAGAGACAAAAATATTATGCATAGTAGTAATTACTCTTGAATAACCTATCCCGCTAGATTTTTGTAATATTTCCAACGGCAACTTTTGATTGTTACGAAAGGGGAAACGAACCGTTTGAAACTGTATAACGAACGAGAACCCAATTTACATAGGAAACTTCCACCCTTTTATTCAGAGCACCAATGTTTTCCCCTATACGTATGAGGAGGAGAGTGAAGAAAGCAGAGGAATGGACGGATAAACACGATAAATAGGGGAAAAGGGAACGGAAGGGAATGAGATTTACGGATCAGTGGAGACGAAGAATAATGAGTGAAGTTAGGGAGCAATATCACCCAAGAATTCTCTTCATGCATTCTGAAGTTTTCATAAAGCGAAACAAATTGCGACTTATATTGCTTAAGCGAAGATTCTTTAAGCTTATGAGAATTTATATGTCCAAGGCGCTTTTATGCTTGCAGATATATATATATATATATATATATATATATATATATATATATATATATATATATATATATATATATATATATATATGTATGTATATGAAATTTTTATCACACCATGAGGGTTCAATATCAAATTCACGCTACACTCGAGAGTATCTTCGATGGAGAATTATCAACGAAGGGGAATTTATATAAGTGATAAATGAATAAGTACCACCGGGACGAAATTGACATGGACCCATTCAGCGACTCCATAGACGTTACCACCACGCCATCAAGAGAGGCGTGGTGGTAATGTGAATCCATGTGGTACTTATTCATTTATCACTTATATAAATTCCTTCGGTGATAATTCTTGGTGAAAAGCAAATGGGTATACATATATATATATATATACATATATATATATATATATATATATATATATATATATATATATATATATATATATATATATATATATATATATATATATATACGGTTCAAATCCAACTTTCTATCGTAAAACACGGGATTATGTATGTAATCACTGGATACGTTTGCTTAAAAGCAAATGGGTGTTACAGACTATTACACACACAAAATAAGCCACTCCAACATCTTCTAAAAACATAACAGACACCTCACACATCTCGACTGGGAGAACAACTCCTCGCTGCTGGGAGAAAGAGCTGGTGAACTGGTACATTACATGTACACAATACCAGGGTCTAAGCGATGTCAGGCAGGGCAGCCGATCGGGACTACAAAGTCTACCCCAAAGCCAAATCAAAGTCCTTCAAAAGAAGGCATCATGGCGACCCATATAAAAATGGGAACAAGCTGGGAAGAAGATATATATATATATATATATATATATATATATATATATATATATATATATATATATATATATATATATATATATATATAATATATATATATATATATATATATATATATATATATATATATATATACATATATATATGTATATATATACATATATATACACACACACACACACACACACACACACATATATATATATATATATATATATATATATATATATATAAAGATAAAATCACGAAGAAACGGAAACACTGGAGTGCTGCAGTGAGTCCTTTCGACACTAGTCCTTTACTTAGCCTCGCAGCACTCCAGTGTTTCCGTTTCCTTCGTGGATTTTATCTTTATTTATATATATCCATCACGTTCCATATTTTCGTGATTGATTCAGTTATATATATATATATATATATATATATATATATATATATATATATATATATATATATATATATATATATATATAAATCTTGGTTGAGGAAAGAAAGTGTCTGGGAAAGCTGTACCATTTTGAAAGGTGTGCAATGTAAGTAAGACTGTCGTTTGCTAAAATTAATATACTGAAGGAAATAATTTAACGCCACTTTTCATGATTTTTTGTAAATTCAGCAAGGAAAGCCATATATTATTTTTGAGAATAAATTTACTGATAAGAATAGTTTAAAGTTATTTTTCCTGTTTTTTTTCCTGAAATTAAACCAGAAAGGCTACATATTACCATTTCTGAAAATAATCCCTGAACAAGGAGTTGTTTTCATGTGCTACTCTTATGTGACGTTTCATGTCTTAAATTAAGTGTTCGAAGTTAGTCAGCATTCAGCGCAGCTATATCTTTCCTAATATGAATGAATGAAGTTAAGTAAGGAGGTTAATCAAGGAAAATGAAACGGCTTCCAAAGAAATTCAAGGACCATCAAGGAATTTTGGCAGTCGTCGCAAGGAATTCTCATTTCAGCGAGTGGAAGCACTGGACTGATACGATTCTAAGTACAGGACCTGAATTTGACGGGCATTTGTACAGCAGAGTCAGTATCAACTGATACTCTCTTGATAGCTCAATGGCCATCGTCACTGTCTGCTTTTGTTTCTAAACCAGAAAATGGTTCGAATCCTGCTAGTAACGAAGCCTTTATAAATTATAATTCCCCATTATACTAAGAAAACACAGAAGTAAGTACGTGATTTTGTTTATTAGCTGAAGCCATTGGGAAAGATTAAAATGAAACGACAGAGTTCCAAGTACTTTCGTGTATTTTTAACATATCTGTGTGCCCCGAAGATGTGTTAAAATACACGAAATTACTTGGCACTCTGTCGTTTCATTATAACTTTCCCAGTGGCTTCAGCTAATATTTCCCATGAGTTTAAGTTATTTCCGAGGTATAGTGGACTGTATGTTAACGATATCTGTGGCTTAACATTGTGAACATAAGAAAGTCACATGTGTATAACCGACAAAAATTCATAATAATCCAAGTGTTACAAACTTACCAATCATCTACCAAGTTTGAAGTAGGTTCATATCAGTTTTAAGTACATTAAAATTTATATCAACTTATACCTCTCTTGATAAGCTCAGCGGTCAAAGTCACTGTCTATCAATATTGCTAAATCGGGCAACAGTTCGAATCATAACGGTGACGAATCACTCATCAATTATATTTACCTCTGGGTGTCAGTTACTCTTCCCGACGTATATTAAACGACATTTCATATATATATATATATATATATATATATATATATATATATATATATATATATATATATATATATATATATATATATATGAACAATTTCGTCTCCCCAGCAGTAGGTAGCAATGGTCAATGCCACTTTCATCCTTATATTAATGAATTCATATGCAGTCAATGCAACCTGTTTTAGGCCATTTGTCCTCCCTTTGAATACTGTTCTCCCGTGCGGATGTCTGCCTCTACCAGATATTTATCTATTTTACATAGAGTGGTTCGTGGTGATGGGTTTCTGTTCCCTAATATTGGCAGTTATTATTTGGACCATCGGCGCATGGTCTCCTGTCTGTCAATTTTTCATAAAATGTATTTTAAGAGAGATTTTTCACATTCACAATTGATCCCTGATCCTCTTTTTCTGCCGAGAGCAACCAGATTTACTGAAGGACAGCACCATTAAACACTTATGTGCCTTGCTGTCGAACTTCTCAGTTCCAGAGGTCTTTATTCCTCACACCCCTGAACTGTGGAACAGTCTCTCTAAGGAATTGGAACCTCAAAAGTTCAAGCGAAAATTCAGTGCATTACTACCCTAAAACAATTCTCCTCGTATTCTAATCATTTACTTACATTATTGTCTATTTATTTATCAAGTTGTGTTTCTTTTATTTTCTAATAACTAATCTTTTCTTTCTTTATATCCTATTACCTTCTGGTACTTCTTAACTCATCCATATACAGCTTTCACGGCCTACCAATCCCTAGTCTCGACATATCCACTACTTTTCTTGTTTGAGTTACTTTCGTCAACAATTTCATTATATCTTCTATAGAAAAATAAGCAGTGTTATGCCTACCGAACTGTTGCAATTGCCTCCATCATCTTCTAGACTCATGAAAATAAACTTATTCCCTTAAAACTTCCCCTTATCACATATACATTGTACAATTTGGCCAGCTCCTTTGTCCTAATTTGACGACCATAACGCAGCATCTCACTTGTCAGTCATGTCACCTCAAGGTAGCTTTCCATTGATCAAACTCATAAGTATTATTGACCTTACACAAACAAGAGAGAGTTTCACTAGCATTTTTAAATTTATACTGACCACTTCCACTCCTCCAGCATTTATAAATCTGCCTTTTCATCACCCTCATCAGTTCTAAATATACGCACTTCAAAGATACAATACTTTTTTCCCCTATTCACAGCACTTCTGCAGTTACATATTTATTCTAACATATCTTTACTTATTAATATTTTCTTCTGTATTCACTTCTCTAAATGACAATTTCTTTTCAACCATAAAGTATTGGTCAGAGTTCCCATTAATAATTCCACACCTTTCTCCACTTGCTACCACCGTCATCCTCTCATTACCCTAAATGATCATCTCGTTTATTCCATAACATTAATACTAATGTCATCATCCCACAACATACTGCTTTATTCCTTTTTCCTATCTTATATACCTGCAAATACTCGCTGCTGCCTCTGCGCCCTCACCCTTGAAATTTGCCTCTCTCCTTTAAACTGTTTCCTCCTCAGCGTCTTTAATCCTGGGCCATTCTTTACCCAACTCTTCCCTTTAAGCATTTTCACATTTTTGTTACCAAACTCACTTGCCTCCATTTAATTCACCACTGAGTAAAACTTCATTCTATCAGTCTCTGTTACCTCAACTAATGTTTCCACTATATTCAACCACTTGCTCGTCCAACTTTTTTTTATTAGCACAATCTAAACTCATTTTCCTTACTTTGTTCATTTTACCAAGTATTTTTATAAATATTCCAAGCCAACAAATCTCAGTCATTCAAAGCCCTTTCTGAACACATTCCCACAAGATTCTTTCTCGATTCCCAATCTCTCAAGCTCTATACCTATTATTTATCTCTCCCACCTAGGTTTGCCTGTTAAACAAATTTTGCAATTCGATACATGGTACAGCACAGATAACATTATCTACTTATGTACAGTATGTTCATATTCAAGCATATACATTAACTCACGCAATTAAATGAAGGTATGTTAAATCAACATTTATCCGGAAAGAGCGTTATTCTAGAGCGTACAGAGAGACAAATCGTCTTTCTCCCTACAGCATAATTTTCTGTCAGAGACACCATTTGCTGCGTTTTCTGCACTATTAAAGTAAATCTCACTGTAACAAGTGATGGGTTCCCGTATATACAGCTTATCTAACCACTTAACGCAGTCTTCAGCCTTATCGTATATCCAACAATTCTATAAGTTAATTTCCTGCACGAAATCTTTAAATGTGCAATGATAGTACTCTTCACATTACAGAAAACACTTATTTTTCGTTCTCTAATTGATCATTCCGAATATTAAAAAGTTTCCCTCGCTAACTTAAGAATTCGCAGTCTCTCGTCCCAATATTTCTATGGTACGCCTACATACGTTCCTGCTTTATCATCCCTTTAATAATCTTATTCTTATATCTTTTAGTATTCCCTGTTCCACAGCTACCAAACGTTAGTCCACAGCATGGAGTCTTTATACTTAAAAGTAAAAGAATGATTCCTCCATATCTGATGTTTTGTCGTTGTCAATCTCTCATAGTTACTTTAATTCCATCGTGCGAATTCCCTATATACTTATGGCTAAGAGAGAGAGAGAGAGAGAGAGAGAGAGAGAGAGAGAGAGAGAGAGAGAGAGAGAGCGTCATGGTACCAAAATTTGGAGGATCTGAGTTATCAACTCGAAACATCTTGGACAATCTTAAGAGCACTCGTATATTATGAGCATTTTGCAAACGAACAGAAAAGTTTATACGAAATCACAGAGCAATTGGAGATGTGTCGAATCTGTATTACAGAAATCCGCGTTGATGAGGAAGAAAGAACACACTTCAACGAAAAAATTCATGATACAGTTTTTGTCAAGTACGAAATGGGTGCAGAATTTTTAAACACTTTTGGAGTAAGAAAATTTAATCACATGGAATGAAATTTTAGAATAAGTTCAGAAGAATATGTGTGACACAAGGAATATATGGAAACTTCAAGGCATGAAGAAGTGAGGGACTATATCTTGAAGGCTGGTCTTCCAAGCAAAGAGGACGTCAGAGAAAGAATTAGTGTGTCTATGCCTAAGAATGAGAGGTGGACAAAAAGTAGAGAGAAATATAAAAAAATAGCCTAACCTACTCCTTTCTCACCGATGCTGTACAGCGCCGAATTTTTTTTTTTAAATCTTGAAAGTGGATAACTGACACAAACCCGTGTGAAATATATACATTAGAAACGGCCTTAACAGGACTGTGAATAAAGTGCCTACAGCAACAACCTTAAATAATGTATGGATTTAATGCACGGACAAATCTAGACTGCATGGCAAAATACGAAGGCTATAAGTAAATGTGCTAAAGAAAAATGTAACACCGTTCGATTCAAATATCAATGTACCAATTTTTAGATTAAAGAACAACAAAATTGCATGTTCAGTTCCAAATCCCCAGCGAAACAATAAAGGGCAACTGTTTTGATTCTCTTAAAAAACAATAAAGAATATGGTAAGGAGTGAAAGTAATTGACATTTAAAGATGGTATACTTTACTAGATGACCTAAATAGATGAATATATATATATAGTTCCTATGTATAAATACTTAGGGATGTTTCCATTTTGTTAGCATGAATTTATTAAAATAGTAACAATTTTAGCGTGATCCCTCCCCAAACACACTGTTATTTTTATACTAAGAGTAATGAATAAATTATGTTTAAGGAAAAGTTAGGGTAAGTAGTTAATACAACATTTAGATAATTGTGCAATTCTCTAGTTCTAACAAGAACAAATCTCATATCTATTGACAAACAACAACAAAAACAGATGATTTCAGCAAAGACCATTTTTGTTTATTTGATCTTGGATTGCTACACATATTTCCATGCATATATGACGGCTAGTGAAACAATGCATCGCAATTTGACTAATTTCCTGCGCTATTTCACAAGACATAAATCAACCTGGGGCCAGTGAAAGTTAAATATACTTTAGTTTAACCAGACCACTGAGCTGATTAACAGCTCTCCTAGGGCTGGCCCGAAGGATCAGACTTATTTTACGTGGCTAAGTACCAATTGGTTACCTAGTAACGGGACCTACAGCTTATTGTGGAATCCGAACCACATTATAGCGAGAAATGAATTTCTATCACCAGAAATAAATTCTCTAATTCTTCATTGGACGGCCGGAGACTTGAACTCGGGCTAGCAGAGTGCTAGCCGACAACTCCACCGACTCGTCCAACGAGGAACTTGGTGGCCAGTGAACATTTTCATCATTATTCCTCGTGACTGACCGTCTACTATACAGATTACCATTTATGCTTACCAATTATGGAAAACAGGGGTAATTATATGATAATACCGTTAAAAGCATACGAATAGTGTTCTCTTACAGTAGGTCATGTTGGCTATCGGACCTTGGGTTTCTTTAAAACAGTACAAATCAGCACTGAGGTACATATATTCACACATTTTAGAAAATGAGACAGGTGACAGAACACTTTTAATTTCACGCGCACGAAAGTTTGAAGCAATTTCTCCTCCACTTTGGAATCTAAACTCGAGTTGCAAGAGACATTAAAGGCAACTGAAGAATATTAAAGTAAGGGAGGGACATCTCAATTAATTAGAGAAATCAAGTCAGTAGTGCAGTTACAAACTGGCGAAGTACTCAACTGGTTTTTAATTGCACAACTCAGGAGTTTATTTAGGATCAGATGGAATAAAAGAAAAGAAAAGAAAAGAAAAGATAGACCTATAGAATATCAGGGAGGAAAAGACTGTCTAAAAATATGAAAGGAGCCTACAGAGATAATCACTCATTCACCATGAAGTACATAGAACAATGAGTCTATTGTGCTGACAAGAATGCAAGGAGTGTTCCCTTTTCGGAGTTTTCCATTAAAGTCTAGAGCTTACGTAACATTTTTGTATCGCACGATTACAGAGAAAGTGAACTTTGGAACCTAACTGTTATGGATTTTCGAGTAACAAAATTTTCTCAATAACACACACACACATTATATATATATATATATATATATATATATATATATATATATATATATATATTATATAAATATATATATATATATATATATATATATATATATATATATATATATATATATATATATAGTGTATGCTGGATGAACCTCTTTCTCTTGAGGCCAATGTCAGTTGGATAAATTATGTCATTTATTACCTGAGGACTTCAGCTGGGTTGGAAGGCTTAAGCTGAGCAACCTGTACATTGCTGCTTTAATAAGTGCCAGTGGGAACAACTCACGCCTTTAGAATCCCGAGAAAGGAAAATATTAGAGTTCTCGCTGCTCTGCATGGTTTGAAAGCCACCAAACGGCCTCCGCATTGCACCCCCATACCATTTTCTAAGATTGAATTTTTGCCATTTGACTTGCTTGAGGAGAAAGGACTGGATGTTTGGCACTTCTTGAGAAAAGGCGACAGGGATAATAAAAAGTGTAAATAAATTGTGTGCAAGAATGGGAAGAAAAAGTATGACTGTTTATTAGGGTAGCAGAAAGGTGCAGAGATAGAGGCAAGGTAGCATTTTTAGTCAGGAAGACTGATGGTGGGTTAAACGGTCCATGCGTTACACTGAGGATTTTATGCATGAGGTTACGTGTGGCAGGAGAATAAAATCCTACGGTTATTTTTTATGGCCCATGGGTGGATAAGATAAAATTATAGGAGAATGATTTTCAGTCTCCGTCTGCGCCTGCTAATTTTGGAAAATCTGAAAAGGTGGCTGTGCTACGAGAATTATATTCACAGATAGATGAGTGTTATTAGCTATGGCGGTCCTGGAATAAATGAGAATAAAGTCAAGGGTAAATAGGACAGAAAGGAGCTGAACTGTTGGAAATGTACTGTACTGTACAGCTGCCAAGGAAAAACATTCAGAAGTGCACTTGAGAAATAGAAAATGACACATGAAATCATGAAGTCAAGAGGCAATGAGAGCAGGGAACGAATATGGAGTGGTAAACATCCAAATGACTTTAGGGATAATAAACATTTCTTCTATAGAAAAGTAAGTACACAAGGAAAGTATAATGTATTTGTATATAGATAGAAACAGCTGTCTGAAGTATATGAAGTTCCAAGCAGATGTGGTAGGTAATTTGACAGTCCACCAAGTGTGGAGGACAGAATACGGAGCTGAATTTCAAGAACTGAAGGAGATGGCGTGAGCTTGAGAATGCTAGTGGAGTATCTATTAAAACCCTGTAGTACAATATACTGCTGAGAAATGGAAAGATTTAAGAAGTTGAGATATTATGGTTCAGTGATGAAAGTGTGATCGAGTGATAAATCAAGTTTTGTAGGGTAGTTTAAATGAAGGAAAGGTTCCAAAAGAATAGGTGAGAAGAACATTTCTTCCCTTACATAGGTACAGGCGATGTAGGGGGTCGTAAGAACAAAAGGGGCACAGCATTTCTTAGCATACCAGGAATGGTGCATGGTAAAAATCTGATTGCTAAAGTTTGACATGACAGAAGGATTGATAAGGGAATAACAATGCGACTTTTAACAAGGACGACAGTGAGTGATCAAACAGTTAGGAAGCTTGAAAGTAAAGGAAGAAAGGTGTATGTGGCATACACAGGCTTACATAAGCTTGTGCCTGAATCAATAATAAGGCGATGCGGAGGGTGCTAGATTGTAGGTAGTGCTGGGATGTACACTCGAAAACCACAATCTCCGACCCACCTAGGTCGTGCTCCGAGTTTATGAGCGGGGCCTTTCTGGACAGATTGTACCCTTCCCTTCCCCTCCCTAACCCCCTTTCCTAACTACAACCCGGCAGTTTCGGCATTTTTTCTTCGTTTCGATATTATACAAGTTTTAGAGTTCAACACAGTGCTGTCTATATAATCATACCATGACTGCTTTGCATTATATGCAGTAAAATCATAAAAAAAAACACCCAAAGCAACATCCGGAAGAGTTCAAAAGGTGTTCGAGTGAGTTTCAATCCGTGATAGTTGGAGTTGCCCGCCGTCCAGAAAGGCCCCACTCATAAACTCGGAGCACGACCTAGATGGTTCGGAGATTGTGGTTTCCGAGTGTGCAGTACGTAAGTTTCTCGAGTTTAAAGTTTTATGATGGAAGCCAAACATTTGGATGTGGAGAGGAGTTTGACTGGTTTGGCGCAACAGTGGATCTGAGACAAGGATGTGTTATTTCCATGCCTACTTAATACCTCAGTGGATGGAGTAATACAAGATGTCAGAGAAAGGAACTGAACATATGCACAAGTTATAGGATCATGAATTTGAATACGGAATTATGAATGGAGTACGCTGTATAGCTCTGAAAGTCTTTATAAGAGGTGAAAGTTGAACGTAAATGCAGGTATGAATTAGGTTACAAGGGTAAATAATAACCTTGAAGATGGAGCGTAAGTAAATATCATGTTGACAACAGACTGAAAGAAAAGGAGTGTCACACAACAAGTGAAGCAAGGAAGGTAGAATGACGTGTGCAAAAATTAGGGAATAGACTTGAAGCACCTAAGAGAAGCCAAAATGAGAATGTTGAGCCAGTCCTCCTCTATGGAAGTGAAGTGTTGCTTTAAATGTGAAGAAAAAATTAAGCTGCCGAGATTAATAAAATGCACAACATAGAACTGAAATGGGGAAGAAATGTGGAGATACGTAGTAGTGGTAAAATGTGAAAGTATTTTTAGTGACGGTTCAGTCATTGGACAAGAAAGTGTGTTTTATTGATATGTAGGAATATATTACATGTGAATATTGAAATAAATGTAATTTACCACGAGATAACATGAATAATTTAGTAACACACTTTTTTGAGCGAAGATGCACAACTAATGGCATTCCTCAATTACCTATTGCCCGGAGTAATTTGGAATCCAAAGTAATAAATGCAATCATCACATCGGTCATTTAGCCCCATTACAGCAGCTCTCTTGCGATGCTATTATTATGCCCATTAGGCGTTCATTTGGAATTATTGTAGTGTGAGCGTTAACGAAGTTGTTAAGACAATTTACTCTGCTATTCGAAACACGTGTTCTCAAGCGCCAACTGCGCGATGTGTCTGCTCGGCAATGGAAAGGATCATTTATTGCAGGTCCCGCTGCATAATTTTGATCTGGCTCCGTTACCCCCTCCGGCAATGAAAACAGTTTAGTCCTGATTTCTATGACAATGATGTCGCCGACTCTCGTAAACATCGCCACCAGTTGGCGTTATGCGATCGGAATTGCCCGGCCCCCTTCGGTGAACGCTCGGTCTTCCTCGCGATTAGTTCATTTTATAACAGAATGGATGCCCTCATTTGAAAATGGTCTTCCTGTTTTTATTCAAAATGTGTAACCACCTACGGAACTAGTCTAAAAGCTTATTTATTTGCACAATAAACTTTATTAAAATAGAATAACTGTGATAAAAGGAAAAAGCGAAAACAAATAAAAAACGCGTTAATTTAAAAACATAAATTTAAATAGTAATATAAATCTGATATCTAAAGCAATGATAAGTGCCGCTTTTAAAGGGTATTACAATCTCTCATAAGTAATGAACATTACAATCCATATCAATGCCAGGAAGACCGTTTCCACCGTTTTATATCTAAAAGGAATGAAATGCCTCTTGTCATGAGCGGAATTATTTCATCAGTTAAGAATTTCAAGAAAAATTGCTTCTAAAAATTCATGATTATAAACGAGGGTGGTTGAAAAATAATCAATGAATGTTTCGGCCAAACAAAAATAAATGATAATCATCATCATCAACATCATCATCATCATAACTCGTCTGCAAGGAATTTTCGATATGAGACTTTGAAGTCTTCATGCGAGGAATTAGTTTAATTAACATTTACATTAGATTTCCATTTTATTTTCAATAGCACAGCCAGTTTCGCCCTCTCCTTTTTGTTTATATAATATATACATATAATGTAATACACACACATATATACATATACATATAATATATATATACATATGTGTATATATACACATATATTTATACACATATTATATATATATATATATATATATGTGTGTGTGTGTGTGTGTATGTATATATATATATATATATATATATATATATATATATATATATATATATATATATATATATATATATATATTACTCAGGCAAGTTAAGGCATCTGGAACGCCTGAGATTTAGAAGGAAAAGGATGGAAAATAGCTATCGCAGCATCTTGAGTTTACTGGCCAAATTTTCGAGACTAAGTCTCATCATCAGGGCTGTAAAATATACAAAATTTACAAATTAAAAACAGACTCAGTAAAATGACAATTACAAAAGTTAAAATCACAAAAACGCTAAATAATCTATATTACAACAAAGTAAAAAAAAGTTAAATAAAAATAAAAAAGAGAATTCTAAGACTAGTACCTAGGAAGCTAAAAAACTGAGTGACATTCTCCTTCTTGGAAGGCAGGACGTCAACTATGCTATAAAGAAGACAGTGGAAGAGGTCTGACTATTTAATGAGGGCGCAAGCTGCTTAATTGTTAGAGATTCCCAAATAGAGAGAGAGTAGTCATTGGGTGCTTGGGCCAAGATACGAAAATCATCATTTGCAAATGAAGTTCTACATGTATTAGCATGCTCTCTTATACTAGAGAATTCTTTGGTTTTTAAAGTACATCCCGTACGGTGACTGACTCCGAGATGAGAATCTATCCTGACCTTGAGCAATCTTTTGGTGGCTCCCACATATTTCCCATTCTTACATTTTGGGCAAGTAAAACAATAAACCACCAAAGACCGTATCAAAGCTGGGAGTTTATCCTTGTGGGAGAAGAAGGAACCCAGGGTTTTAGGATTTTTAGATATCAATTTAATATCCAAGGCCGGAAAAGTATTCTGGATTACTTTTTTGTATCTGTGATTTAAATGCGCTAGAATGAATAAAATGAATAGAGGCATACATTGATAATTTGGGTACGTTAGGAACAGACTGACGTGACTGAAGTCTATTGGTCAAGAACTTTTTCACATATTTGTAGAACAAGGATGGAGGATACGAACTGTTTTTGAAAAACTGGGATGAAAATTGAATTTCATTGTGGAGGTTCTGCCAGTTAGAAGTTAACGTATAAGCACGGTGTAGCTGCGTGGAGATACTGTTTAATTTAAATGTTGAAGAACAACTGCTACTATAAAAGTTTGTACCCTGACCTGTGAATGTCGCTTTTCTAACAACACTCGTATTAAAACCACGTTCTGTCCGAGTAATTAAAATATCTAAAAAAGCAAGTTGGTTGACACGTTCGTGTTCAACTGAGAATTTATATTAGCGGGTAGGCCATTGATATATTCCAAGAAAGTTTCGGCTGCCTCACGGGGTCTAAACAAGGCGAAAGTGTCGTCGACATATCGCTTATAAAAGAGAGGGCGATAAGATAAGGGACACCCATCCAGCATCTGTTCCTCAAAAAGGCACATAAAAGCACTAGCCATAATGGGGCCGAGTGGAGACCCCATTGAAACGCCAGCAACTTGTTTAAATATTCTATTGTTAAAAATAAAGTGAGCGTCCTGCACTGCAATTTCTAGAAGTTTTTAAAAATCATCCTTATTAAAACCACAATATAAAACACTATCATCGTAAAAGATTTGATTTAAGATTAATGTTAACCGTCGCCTGCAACGATATGTTCGTAAAAAGAGATGTGACGTCAAAACTAACCATATATAATTCAGCATCTTGTGGTAAAATGTCAGGTACAAGGTTAGCTGAACTGAATAAGACATATTCATTATTTGCAAACAGCTGTAACGTTGGTACTAGGTATTTTGCTATCCGATAATTAGGGTTATTATAGGCCGCCAAGACTGGGCGTAGTGGAACACCGTCTATATGTATCTTCGGAAGTCCATATAATGCACCATATGATGAGCCAGAACAATATAATTCCTGGTAAGCGCTTTCAGTTATAACGTTTCGATCTTTGAAACCTTTGAGTAATCTATTAATTTTATCCTCCACCTTAAATATAGGCTGATATGTTGGACTTCCTATTGCAACAAACTTAGTAGTATCATTCAGAAAATATCATTCATTTTCTGTATATAGCTGTTTTTGTTTAAAATTACCGTGCCTCCTCCTTTATCCGGTCTGGTTGTGACAATGTCTGGGTTATTAGATAAGCTTTTTAATAGCAGCTAATCATTTTTACGAAATAAGGGAAGCTATTTGTTAGATAATTTTCAGATAGTTTGCGAGCAATGCTCTGGAGTTCTCTTGGCAAAACGGATAAGTCACCTGGGAGTTGTAACGACCGAAGTCTTCCAAAGAGAATTTCGAGTGGTAAATAAAAACTTCTGAAACTTGGTTTAAAATATGGCAGACAAAAATCCAAGCCCAATGACATAAGAAATTCTTCTCTCTTTTATAAATTTTGTATATTTTACAGCCCTGATGATAAGACTTAAAATCTCGAAAACTTGGCCAATAAACTTAAGATGCTACGATGGCTATTTCCCATCCTTTTCCTTATATATATATATATATATATATATATATATATATATATATATATATATATATATATATATATATATATATATATATATATATATATATATATATATACATATATATATACACACAGTACATATATATATATATATATATATATATATATATATATATATATATATATATATATATATATATATATATATATATATATATATATATATATTATATATATATATATATATATATATATATATATATATATATATATATATATATATAATATATATATATGTTTATATGCGTACACAGATATCTGTGGCCTACTGGTTGAAAATTCTAGTCGCTAATGCTTCCTATCAGAAGCGGATTTTGTCACTCGTCCGGGATAACCAGGAACCTCTCTGACCCTTCAAAGTTCCATCCATTTGCTTCATTTTTTAGCGCTGGTTTTGATTCGACAGTTGTGGATCGACAGTAATCAAATTCACTAGGAAAGGTCCAAAGAGAAACTTTTCTTTTCGTAATGATTTTATTGTCACTTTTAATATCTCAAAAACTTTTCACTACTTCTAGCAAAAGGTCTGCATGGCCAGGCTTGATGTTTATAGTCTTGTTCTGTCAATAAATTTAACCATCTAAAATTTTTCCTAAATTACTTACATTACTTCGATACAGAAATACCTGGTCTTTTCCTTACTGCTAAGGGCACCTTCATCATCAGAAACCTACTTCATACTTGTGCGCCCCTCTGATGCAACCGGATGAAAAGTGATCTCATTTCATTTAAATTGTTCACACCAAAAACTATGAGTCACTGCCTGTAACCTCTTGATATCAGCTATAAGGTAGTTAGATGATGGTTTCAAGTGTTGGTGGAATGGAGGTTGCTATCCAGTCAATTTAAATATGAAAAATCTTTAGCACAGCGCAGCAGAAGCACCAGCGATTCGAATCATTTATTTTGGAAAGTTACATTACATATCCTACCCATGTCGTTTCTGTATAGATCACATAATGTTAAGAATAATTTGAAATTTTCAGTTCAGTATGCATGTGAGCGGATTTGACTCTTCTTTCACAATGATAAGTCAAGTTTTTCGTTGCTTTAAGCCACACACATTTCCTCGGTATATGAGAGTACAAAGTTAAGTATACCTTAGTTTAACCAGACCACTGAGCTGATTAACAGCTCTCCTAGGGCTGCCCAGAAGGATTAGACTTGTTTTACGTGGCTAAGAACCAATTGGTTACCTAGCAACGGGACCTGCGGCAGCGTAAAACCATTACACTGTCTCGCATGAGAACGTTTTGACAAAATGAGTGTGATTTTTAAGTTTATATCTTTAAATCAACTCCACCGTATCATGACTTGAAATGTTTCAATCTCTAGGTATTTCAGGCGTTAAAAATCCTTACTTAAATACAATCTGGGCCATCCTTACGATGAAGAAGGCTCCAACCTCCCAGGCAAGGCTGCCCAACGCTCAGGAGTGAGCAAATCAAATTTCAAGTCGAGAAACTTATGAAAAACAATCATATAACTCACTGGAAAGTAATTAATCAAAGAACATAGGTAATATATATGATGAAAATCGGTGGAGGAAGAGTATGAATTATATAATTCTAATGAAAAGGCTGCAAAACAAACCATAATAATGATATTTATGAAAAATGCAGATTTACAAATTCAAGCTTTATGTATAAACCAGCTTAGAATCCATGTAGAGGCACGCATGTGCAGCACAGCATATAGCTTTACCGGCTGATTTGCAAGTAAGTACATGAAAGGGGTTTTTAACCATTCTAGCCGCTCCCGTAATCGGCTAATCCAATTATCCTAGGGAAATAAGTCCGAAACTATTTGCATATATTAATTACGCGGTAAATGTATGCATGTCTAAGATCTCTCTCTCTCTCTCTCTCTCTCTCTCTCTCTCTCTCTCTCTCTCTCTCTGCGTGTGTGCGTACAATGTAATATAAACCGTATGAATAAATGAAAATAAATAATCATTCAAATTATATATATGTGTATATGCATGTATGTGTTAGTATGGGTAGTGGAAAAATGGAAAAAATAAATTCGTAGACGTATTTGGAAGTAAAATTATCGGATGATGGTACGATAAAAAATGGGGAGTCACGAAAGTGAAACAATGAAGGTAGCAGAAAAAGACTGGGAAGAAGCTTGGACTATCTTCGCAAGACAGAGTAGAGACGTGAGAATGGATTGTTGAACCAATTCTGCTTTATGTTAGTGAAGTGTGGAAAAAGTTAAGTGTACCTTAGTTTAACCAGACCACTGAGCTGATTAACAGCTCTCCTAGGGCTGGCCCGAAGGATTAAACTTATTTACGTGGTTAAGAACCAATTGGTTACCTAGCAACCTGACCTACAGCTTATTGTGGAATCCGAACCACATTATAGCGAGAAATGAATTTCTATTACCAGAAATAAATTCCTCTAATTCTTCATTGGCCGTCCGGAGACTTGAACTCGGGCCTAGCAGAGTGCTAGCCGAGAACTCTACCGACTCTCCAACAAGGAACTTAGTGAAGTGTGAAAAAGTTGAAGTTGTAGTGATAAGTTCCTTGCATGGCATATGTCCCATAAGATGAACTGAAAGAGTGGGAGATGAGGAAATATGCAGTATAATGCCAAAGGTTCAGGGTAAGTGGTCACAGAAAGAATCGAGGGCGACAGATTGATGAACAGATTGAAGAATTCGGAAGCACTGGGAATGAGGAGTAGAGGATAGTGCTGCACACGTAACGAAAAGCGAGCGTGTGCGAGACAGAGACGATGGCATTAATGCGTGGATGGTTGGAAGCCCTGATGGTGAACCTTCAGTGTGATTGTATGAAGTGGCTTTTGGTGAAGAAGTTTTCCGCGCATGAAATCATCCAAGGTACAGCATTTTAAAGGATTTTGGCAGTAATACATAGTCTTGTCTTTTCTAAGGAGCCACACGCCCTTGGGAGAAAGGGCTTAATGTTGACAAAATTACATACATGCATGCATACGAGAGGTTCAGGGTTCTGCTTATGGTCGATGATTGCTTAACACACCTCCACCATTTTGAAAACCAACTCTGTCTAAGAACAAAACGGCCAACTAAGCAACTCGCAGTTAAATTACTGTGGTGGCCGTTAATCTTATTCCAAAAGACCTGCTGAAAACCTGCAGGCTAACGCCTTCGGGAGCCATCCCATCTGAGGGCAAAAATGCATACAATTTGTATTAGCTAATCCAAACAGCCAAGCAAGATGCAGTGACTTTTGAATGCATTAAAATGGTTATATATCATTTTAAATCCTAACTGTTGTTTGCAAAACCTAGCCTTATTGCTAACAGTTTATTCCACTCTATGTAGTTTGCTTTAAAATGCCTTAGAGTAAAACTGAAAGTTGTACTACTCCGTTGATCCACTTTTCTTGCGCGCAAGGGCTTTGGCTGTATTTAACACGTCGTTGTTATACTCGTCATAGTGATAGAAGTTTGTGATATATATATATATATATATATATATATATATATATATATATATATATATATATATATATATATATATATATATATGTGTGTGTGTGTGTGTGTGTGTGTGTGTGTGTGTATTTATGTATCACAATTTCCAAACTTTTGTACAAACAAGTATAGTGGAGTAAAGGAAAAGTATCAAGTCAATTTTGTGTAACGACTACAAAACGAAATTAATGTCTAATCGCAAAACTCAGGATCTCGTCGTGATATTCCCATCACTATTTGATATATATCCGTGATCTGTGTCCATAAATCCTTTTCAACATCTACCGTACTTTAATCATTCAGTAATCAGGATTTATTTGTCGTTTCTTCATTATTATGATTACAAGCACACACGCACTTATATGTGTGTGTGCGTGTGTGCTTGTAATCATAATAATGAAGAACGACAAATAAATCCTGATTACTGAATGATTAGAGTACGATAGATGTTGAAAAGGATTTATGGACACAAATCACGGATATATATCAAATAGTGATGGGAATATCATTATTATTATTATTATCAACCACAATAAATGTGCAATCTAATAGAACGAGTCTAAAGAGCATGACCTCGCCGATTTATCTTTCACACAGCGAATATTCTTGTGAAATAGAACAGAAAAAATGAGAATGAAGACTTAAATAAGAGAATACAAATAAGCAACAAAAAAGGAAAGTACTGTAATCCATATCAATGTACTTCATGTGAGAAGCACAGGTGATATCATCTTTAAGACACATGAAGCAAGAAAGCAAAAAGGCCTTTACGATAATGATAATCACTATTCAAATTTTCTGCCTTACGAGTATTCAAATGAGCAACCAAATGTGCTTGCTTGAATAAACATAAAAGGAAGCGAGAGTAATGAAAAGAGATTACCGGATTACATCAGTTCATGTGTAATGATCCCTTCCTTGATCATTTTATCCAACTTAAATCAACGGATTAATAGATGAAAAAAGGAGGATAAGAACGTAAGCATCTTCGCCCCTCCAACTTCTCTCTCTCTCTCTCTCTCTCTCTCTCTCTCTCTCTCTCTCTCTCTCTCTCTCTCTCTCTCTCTCTCTCTCATTCCTTTTTCAATCTAGGGACGCCTAAAATCGAAAAGAAAATGGTGTTAGCCTCTGTTTCTCTCTCTATGTCCTTGAAAAGATGCCAGATATTTTTGTCACCTCATAAAACTGATGAGAAAGATATAAACGAAATGACATTATAAATGATATGAAAAGGCAAGAAAGAAATAGTAAACAGTGCCAATCATACTGATTTAGAATTTTTTTAAGTGATGAATCTTCTGAAAGATACAATCCAAGGATAAAAAAAATAATTAGAAAACTAAATAAAGATGCTTTGTTCCATATACGCCAAACAACTAAAAGTGTGTTTTCTGTTAATACACTTGAAAAGACTGATGATCTCTCCATTAATGTTGGTTATCTCCTAAGACTCGATTAGGACACATGATCTGGCGCACTCTGATCTGCCGAACAGAGAAAACGACATTGTTAAAATCAAATATCCTCGACTGCCTAAAAGAGGATACAAACATTTGGTGAAGAAAAGAAAGCACTGTCCCGTCAGAACCCCCTTAGTAGATAAAAGAAAAGAACTCGATTTCCGAAAAGCGAATAAAAATTGCCTGAATAAAAGACACAATCACTGTATCATTTCAGTCACATATTGCCTTGGGAGGTTTGGGGAGGGACGGACCGGGGATCGAGAAAGGCGAATAATAGCTTCCTCCTGCCTCGCCTCTCCTCTCTCGTTTAAGCCTAGGGACTCTTTTAGGAAGATGGAGTGGGATGAGCCGGAGCAGCTGCGGAAAAGAATTAAGGTAACTTCTTTAGGTTTAGGGTAACAGACTTAGGCCTGCTAATGCAATATCCAATAGAGCCTTATGCTCTGGCCAAGTTCGAATCAAGACACTTCTTTTCTTCCAATGAGGATCTTAAATCTAATAAATGCTTAAGGAAAAGAAGAAGGCCTGTTTTTTAAAGAAGTAAATTTACGTTGCTTGGGGAACAGTAAAAAATAACATCTTAACGTAAAGAGGAGAATGGGGAAGTTGCTCAAGCATTAAATATGAAACATGTTATGTCACTGAAAACAAGCAGCAAAGCAGGAAAATGTTCAGAAATGTTGAACCACACACACTCACATACACTTACGAGAAGATAAGTCTTTTTCGGTATGTTATTTCTACATGCATTTTGTTAAAGTCGTGCAGGGGTGCAGTTTTTTTGCTTCACTGGAGAAATTCTCTTAAGTTATCCAAGCTGATATTATCATTCGTTTGTCAAACTGAATTAAATTTTATAAGGAAGAAGCGCAAGAGACCACTGACTTACAAACCAGGCTTCTACAAATCAAAATGGCCATGCGTAAAAAACAGATAAAAATAAAACGGATCAGAGAATAAAAAATATGGGCATAAGAAAAATACTGACTTGAACAGTTTGACAATCAGTAAAACTAAGGTAACTGGGAGTTAAAGTTAAGTATACCTTAGTTTAACCAGACCACTGAGCCGATTAACAGCTCTCTTAAGGCTGGCCCGAAGGATTAGATTTATTTTACGTGGCGAAGAACCAATTGGTTACCTAGCAACGGGACCTACAGCTTATTGTGGAATCCGAACCACATTATAGCGAGAAATGAATTTCTATCACCAGAAATAAATTCCTCTTGTTCTTCATTGGCCGGTCGGAGATTCGAACTCGCGGCCAGCAGAGTGCTAGCTGAGAATGGAGCCCACCCGCCCAACGAAGAACTAGGTAACTGGGTGTGAACCTTCAAAGTAGTATCACTTGTAAACTTATGAGCATCAGCTTCTCTAATGCTGTACTGCTAATTAGCTCATTCCAGTTATACACCAAAATAAATGAAAGACTCCTGGTGCTGGGGTGTGGAAATGTGACATCTCAACGGAGTGTAAAGGGTAATTACCAATGAAATATTCTAAGAGTATCTCTATCCTACACCATATATATGCATTCAAATTAACAATACGCTCATGTAACTGTAACTCATAACTACTTATCTGAGTAAGCACAATAATTCAGTTTTTTAACATGTTAAGCAAGACCCTTTTAAAGTCATTATGAATAAAATCATTTCAAAATGAACCAAAAAAAAAAGTCACATCGGGATTATATATACTGTATTTAAACATTAAACAAAGAGATGACCACAAAGAAAATCCATGAAGATATTGTGGAAACGCTTTATGAGGACTCTCCTTCCTGTTCCCCCATCAGCAAGTGGGCTGCTGAATTCAAGTACCCTGGAGAGGACGCTCATATCCAAGCGCTAGATAGCGATATTCAAGACATGGTTCTAGTTGACATACACTTGACTATCCAACTGACAGCTGAGACTATGGACGTAAATGAAAGGTCACTGGACACTATTTTGACTTACAACTATGGAATTTGGAAGGATGTTGAAACCAGATCAAAAGATAAGAAGAGTGGACATTTCCAACACCATTACGACACTTTTTGCGGCTGACACAGATAATTTCTCAAAAAATTTAGTAACTATGACGAAGTGCGGGTTCAGAATTATAAACCTGTATCAATAATTCAAGAAAAAAGTGGAAAATGTCATGGTTTTCCTCTACTTCCTACATGAGCTTTAGTAAATGAGTGTATGTTCACTAGGTCATTGCCTCTGTGTTTTGGGATTCTGAGGGAACTATCATGATGAACTAAGTTAGAAAAAATCAAACCATTAATAGGGAGTATTGTATTTCACAAATATGACAGCTGTGAAAAGCAAAGATGATTAAGTTAAGTATACCATAGTTTAACCAGACCACTGAGCTGATTAACAGCTCTCCTAGGGCTGGCCCGAAGGATTAGACTTATTTTACGTAGCTAAGAAGCAACTGGTTACCTAGCAACGGGACCTACAGCTTATTGTGGAATCCGAACCACATTATACCAAGAAATGAATTTCTATCATCAGAAATAAATTCCTCTAATTCTTCATTGGCCGGCCGGGGAATCGAACGCGGGCCTAGCAGAGTGCTAGCCCAGTACGATATCGACCAGTCACATGAGGAACTTGCAAAGATGATTAACTGCATAGAAAAGCTACAAGGGGAAATACTGTTGCTTCGGGACATTCAGGGCAATATGATTATCCACACAGTACAGATAATAGTGGATGAAGCTGCAAACTATGACTTGAATAGTTCCCAACGTCCCTCACTCACTCATTCTAGCAACACCTAACTTATACCTGATTCCTAGACTCAAATTTCACGAGGTTACATGAGGGCACGTGCTCTAAGGATGGGAATACATGTAGACCCAAGTTGCAACCATCTCATGGAATGAGATAGTTGCACTTAAATATATATATAAAAAAAAAAAATTTTTCTTCCAGTGACATTTAGTGAAAGGGGTTGAGAACCTCTGAATGCTCCGTATATACATACATACATATATATATATATATATATATATATATATATATATATATATATATATATATATATATATATATATATATATATATATATATATATATATACATATATATATATACATACATACATACATACATACATACATACATACACACACACACACACACATATATATATATATATATATATATATATATATATATATATATATATATATATCTGTACATACAGTGCATGTGTGTGTCGCCTACGGATTATTTTGATGAGTTATAAGTCTTCATACCCTTTGGTTGTGAAATTGGTCTTTTTCATGCGATATGAAGATCGAAGGCCTGTCTTGTACACTAGAGATGTTTCAGTTGACAAGTATCCACAGCTACAACATCCCTAAAGACAGAAATGCCTACGGATTTGATTCCCAAAGTGGCACGTTTGGCCCATGGTTATCAATTCAGCCAATGGTTTTCAAGTTAACAGTAGGACGATTTGCGAAATCAGTTCGATTCCTTGACCTTCAACTACAGAATTCCGCCTGGTCTTCAGGAATTTGCTATTTCTTAGTTCACCTAGTTTTTTCCCATGAAACTCTATAGGGGGGCTTTAAGTATTCCCAGTATTTTCTGTGCTTTGACCGTTAATTCCTGTCTTTGGCTAAGATTTACTGTTTTGCATCATACTTGCAAAAGGCAACCCTCACCTACTGTTTCTATCTTCTTTCTCTCAATATATTCCTCTTTGTTAATTTTTCCTTCATTTCCCTTTCACAAAGATAGATGTCGAGTTTGATGAAGAGAATGACCTTCACCCAAACACAAACACTTAAGGTACAGAGTGCAACTGCCATGTTCTCCTTGCGTAATTTACTAATAAAGATGGCTTTTATTATGCCTTGGATAAATATTAAGTTAACGCATGCCCACAGTTTCAGTAAATGTTTAAGTATGGGAAGTTTCTGTTTTATCTTGTATCTTCACTGGATGATTATGAAATTTAGCTTGTTAAGCAATGCACTGAGACACCATCGGTTATTCAGCACTTAAGATACCAATAAGGAGTTGGAGTGGTTGGACAGCAAGATAAAGTGATGCAGAAAATTAACGAAATAAAGCAAAAGCATCTACAGATGGAACTGGGAGAAAACCCTACCCACCGTAATAGTGGGAAGTAACAGTTGGAGGTGCTGGGCAACAATATTGTAAAGAGGAGGTGGGAGGGGAAGTAAAATAAAAGTTAGGGGCCGAAAGGAAGCTGTAAACACCCTCTAGTTATGCCTTCAGTGCACCACGTCAGGTGCAAAAATGTATTTTGCATCTTTGGTGAGCTGCTTACAAATACTCAAGGAGTCTTGCAAAAAATATTAAAAGGCTTTATCTAAGATTTGGAATCTCAACTGCTGTAGCTCCTTAATCTGGAAATTGTTGCTTTTCACAATAGAGCTCATCAGGAAATGATGAAAGTTTAGACCGTTTTTAAAAGAAAACACCGTTTGTCAGAAGACAATGGCAATAACGTCAAAATATTCACAAATAAAATCAAGGAAGAACAGTAAACAGAATAATATTAATCAAAGTAGAGTTATTAAATCTAGGACATTTTACTTATACAATGTAATTACCATGGCTGGGACCAAAGCATACTAAAAGCTCACCAACAATATTGTAAAGTAATTCAAATTTGACGATGGATCGTGTTTCACTCAAAATTTAAATCAAGTTCTTTATTATGTACTTCGTTGCAATGCTTTTTAAACAAGTATTCCCTTTACATGGTTCCAGTTATAAAGAAAACATTAAATTTTATACAACCTTAAGGAATTCACTATTAACATAAGACAAGTACCATCTTCTTTGAACCAACGACGATGCCTCCTTGCTCTCTTTACAAATAATATGAAGATGAAAACGAAGGACAAACAGCAAAGGAAAGAAAGAGATACCGAGCTTAATTTACCTCAAGAGTTTCTCCCCCATTTGGCCTCTTCCGGGAAACTTTATTGACTAATCAGTGTAAGAAAATATATACTGGACATATGTTTACATTTGACTAGAATTTTTGCATAATATAAAACCACATAAATATAGCAAATGTTCTTTACAGATTTTAAAGGAAAACATAAAATACACAGTTGCCTAGTACTGTATATAGTTTGTCAAACAAAAAAAGTACTAAATTAATGTGGCTAACTCAGTAAATGTGTGAATAACTAAGTCTTGAATAAACCTAATCTGGCAATAAAGTTTTTGTTCTCACTTTATTGAATACAGGCTGTTCCTATTACATTTCTCTCGATGAAATCACTGTTTCTGAATAAAATCTCTTAAATAGACTATTGAATTTGACGATAAAACTAAGGTTAGCTTCGTCGGGGCACAAATTAAAATGTTTAGAGGAAATGGAACAAGAGACAACTGTTTCCTAATAGCCAAAGGGTATTAAGGAAAGAGGCGATCTGGGTTAATCTGGTCTCAAGCTGAAACACCATGCTTAACGCTAAGAAGTATGGTAGAAGGCATCTAAACAAACATTCATACAAAATATGTATAAAACTAAATATAAATATCTATGCTCATATTTATCAATGTTTTTAATGATATAAACGTAAATCTTAAATATTCCAATGATGTTTAAAAAAAGTTTAAAATATCATTAGATGTTACATCAAGTCAAACTAAAGCTAGACTTGATAGAATATCCGATGATATTCATTTTAATAGTGTCGCTGGAAAGAAATAGTTCCCTGCAAAAAAAAAATTGTCATTTGAAAAAAGAATTTCTTCTGTGGTTCCATTCCTTATCAAGGCCATTACTTCAATATGACTGTAATGGTTCTAGCTAAAAAATTGTGACAAATATTTGGTCGTTGCTAGGCAAAAGGCAGTGAGAGTGAATCAAGAATAACACATAAACTATAATGAAAAGTATCATTACTTCATTTCATATGAGAAAAAATATCGTGCACAATATAGTTATTGTGCACAAATAAAAGTAAATAAAAGTTTATAAGACCAAGTGATTGTACAGAAATATATAAGATATGGTGACAGATAAATGATAATCAATATCGTCCTAAAAAAAAAACTCAGCATACTCCACCTAAAATTATTTTAGCTTCAAATCATATTTATGTTTTAAAAAGTTAAGATCTTCCCATTATAAAAGTAGTAATAGTGATTATGTATTATCTATAGTATAGCATTTTAACCCTTTACTGTAAGCCCAATCCTACTGTGCAAATTCAACTGAAGGTAATATTCAAATTAAACTGAAAAGGATTGCTGCAAAATTAATGCACAAATTTTCTAGAAT
>NC_089754.1:9870302-9920302 GCF_040412425.1 Macrobrachium rosenbergii
GTCTGTCACGAGTAGGGGTTTGATTTTGAGTTATAAATCTTTCTGGGGTGACATAGAGGCCGTGTGAAAAATTTTGTCTGGGTTTGTCAAGTGGTTCAGATATATATATATATATATATATATATATATATATATATATATATATATATATATATATATATATATATATATATATATATATATATATATATATATATCATGAAAGAATCCATTTTGAGGCTAGTTTAAAATACTCCAAACAATACAAATTTAATCTGCATAAGTTATTAAGAGGATATATATATATATATATATATATATATATATATATATATATATATATATATATATATATATATATATATATATATATATTACCTGAAACCACTGGGAAAGTTCAAATTGAAACGACAGAGTGCCAAGTACTTTCTTGTATTTTAAAACACACGAAAGTACTTGGCACTCTGTCGTTTCAATTTGAACCTCCCAGTGGCTTTAGCTAATAAATAAAATTTCGTGCTCACTTTTGTGATATATATATATATATATATATATATATATATATATATATATATATATATATAACGTTCTAAGAATATAACGTTCTAAGATGTGGTGGTTACTGGTAACTCGAACAATAGAAGACAGTTGAAGGAGGAAGTACATTTCAGGTGGTCCATAAAATACATTTATTGCAACGTTTCAAAACACAAATGTTTCATTTTCAAGCATTAAAGATGAAAAAAAACAATAAAATTAATATTAAAAGCGCTAAAATACAAATACAAGACATAATACATACTATATAGCAAAATTAAAAACTAAGGTAATGAGTTGTCGAGGTCTCGAGGAAGACTGTGTTCAATTGGGGAACAAGTTGTTTAATAAACAAGGACTCCAGGATTGTCAATAGTCTGCCATTCGGTGCCCGTCCCAATATTTCAAAATCTTTTTATTGTATATTATGTTAGCATTTATTGGCGTGTTGCCTGATGTTGGAAAATTCAGGATTAGCAAGTTTGCTAACAGTTCGATAGCTAACGCCCTTATGGCAATCAATTCTGACCCTTAGTAACCTCTGCGTGGATCCCACGTAGGTCCCTAGATTACATCTAGGGCAGTTGAACTAGTACACAACACATGAGGTCATCAAAGGGTCAAGTTTATCTTTGAATTTAAACAAACTACCGAAACTAAGTGAATTTGTTAGGATGATATTAAATTTAAAAGCTGGTATATAATTAAATACGAGTTTTCTTAGCGCATCATAGAAATTTTGGTCATGGATCAAAGGTACATTTGCATAAAACGGAAGCTTAGACACATTAGGTAAGGAGACTTTTGGAATAAAAACGTTATTAAGAAGTTTAAAAACATACCTGTGAAAAAGTGTGGTGGGAAAATAATTACTTGTAAAATATTGATATTGATGTAAAAAGAGGATTTCTTCCCAACTAGATGTAAATGAGAAGGCACGATGAAGTAATGTAGATAAATAGTTTAATCTAAAGCCATAAAAACAATGGCTATAAAAATTTGAACCTAGTCCTGTAAATGTCCTTTTCCTGTAAACTGAAGTGTTAAAATGATCATATTTAAAAGTCCTTTTCCTGTAAACTGAAGTGTTAAAATGATCATATTGTCGTAAGACTAAAACATCTAAGAAAGGTAGTTTATTATCACTTTCACACTCCATAGTAAATTTTATATTTGGGTGTGCCCTATTAACAAAATCAAGAAACCTTTCAGCGTCATACTTGGATTTAAAAAGAGCAAAGGTACCATCAACGTACCTTTTGTAGAGCAGCTGATGGTAACTCAAGGGACAGGTGTCTAAAGCATGCTCCTCCAGGGAGCATATAAAACTGCCTGCAAATATGGGCCCTAATGGAGAACCCATAGCCATACCATCTATTTGAGAGTAACAATTGTTATTAAAAATGAAGGCAGTGTCCTGCACTGCCAGTTGCAATAGTTTCTTAAAATCAGACTTTTTAAATTATTAAAAAGAGAGTCATTTTCAGGAAAGAGTTTGTTGACAATAATTTCAATAGTTTCATCCACAGGTACGTTTGGTAAACAAAGACTCAACATCATAACTGACCATAAAGAGGTCTGAGTCCTGGCTAAGTATGGCTTCTTTGAAGTGGATCGAATTTTTTATATTATATTCATTTTCTATCTGGGGAGAAAGCAGGGGAACAAGAAACTTAGCTAACCTGTAATTCGGGGTATCGTATGACGCTAGTATAGGTCTGATGGGAAGACCTTCTTTGTGTGTTTTAGGCAGTCCATACATAATGCCATAAGTAGAACCAGTAATATAAAGAGAATGGTATTTTTCCTCAGTTATGATATTCTTATCCTTAAGACACTTTAAAAATCTGTTGATCTGGTCTTCAATTTTAAGAATGGTTGCAAAGTCTGGTTTACCTAGGAGTTTGAATTTAGTGTTGTGTTTTAGAATGTTTTCAACCTTATCAATATAATCTGGTTTGTTTAGTAAGACACACAAAGAAGGGCATCCCATCAGGTTTGGCTGATCTCATTGGGAAAACTTCGCAATCTTTGCCTCCAACACTCAGATGTAATCTCATATGCTGTTACTACAGCCTTCCTGACTGCCTCAAGGTTTCTCCCTTGTCGCCATTCTCTAGGGAATTAAAGTGTCCTGATCCTTCCCAGCCATGTGTTATGTGGGAACCATGGCCTTCTCAGTGTCAGTCGGATTGTACTCAGAGAAGAGGGTTTCCACATGGTCCAGCCACGCCTCTGGTTCTGCGTCATTCCAGCGGGGTATGAGGTGGCTGATATTTGAGATAATGGAAGGAGTGGAGACTGGGGATGGATATTCGGCTAGGTGTTGGGACAGTGCCATGGCATTTTCTTGCTTGGTTGTTCGATTTCAGCTTCCTTCTCCTTTAAGACTATCTCTCTCCCTTAGAGCTAGGTTTCCTCATGCTCCTTTCTCTCTCTCGCTCCAAGGCTAGTTCATGCTGTCATTGCTTCTCGGCCTGCTTCTCTTTGTACTCTCTTTCTACTTCTCTGGCTTTCTTAGCGACAGCTACTTGCTCCTGGACCCCTTGGGTCAGCTGCTCTCCTTTTAATGCCATACCCTTTCATACCTCCATGAAAAGTTTGTACTCCTCGGCAGACATGATGCCAGTGCTTGGAGTGCGGTCTGATTTTCCCCAGAAATATTCAAAATTTTACGATGAACACAAAAGCAATTGTGTGTGGAAAATGAGATGACACTCAGAACTGGTCAGAGCATATGCAAAATAAGGAAATGGGTTTTAGAGAGCACCACTGGTAAAATGGAGAGCACCTCCGAGGTGACTCTAATTGGCAGTGTACTTTCATAGGCTCCACTGGAATGGAAGTGTCCCTTAGAAATGGTGACACTGGGAATAGAAATGCCCCTATGATAAGGAGGGCACTTGGACGTGAACAGTTTAAAGAAATGTAAAAGAGATTTCTATGGCAGTAACAATGATTAAAAGGCTTTTAAAATTACATGTAAAACGAACGTTCGATTTACACGAATTATAAGTGTCGCCCAGTTTGATAGTTCCCGAGAGGCTGACAGTTTGACAGTTGACAGCTCTCGAGATGGCGGGCTAGATTTGGCAGCTTTAAGGCCATGAGTGCTGTACTTCCAACAATAAAAAAGCCACATGATCGAGCTCCGCTGAGTGAAGGGGGAAGCCTGGTTTAAGTTAAGTATATCTTAAGTTTAACCAGACCACTGATCTGATTAACAGCTCTCCTAGGGCTGGCCTGAAGGATTAGATTTATTTTTACATGGCTAAGAACCAATTGGTTACCTAGCAACGGGACCTACAGCTCATTGTGGAATCCGAACCACATTATAGCGAGAAATTAATTTCTATCACCAGAAACAAATTCCTCTTGTTCTTCACTGGCCGGTCGGAGATTCGAACTCACAACCAACGGAGTGGTAGCTAAGAATGGAACCCGCTCACCCAGTGAGGAACTAGAAGCCTGGTTTAGCAGCGATACCTACAACATACATGATACGTTCAATACTGACTCTCTCTCTCTCTCTCTCTCTCTCTCTCTCTCTCTCTCTCTCTCTCTCTCTCTCTCTCTCTCTCTCTCTCTCTCTCTCTCTCTCTCTCTACAAATCACAAAATGAAATACACGAATTTTTTCTGACTGAATGATGCACAAACGTATTTCGAAGTTAATGACACTTTGAAAAGCACAAGAGCATGTGGAGGAAGATTCGGTATGACGTGGGCGGAGCAAGCACTGTGACAGTCTGACTAAGAGTTCAGAGTTGCCAGCTCGATAAATTGCTGTATTCCGAACACATTCAGAATCTAACACTTCCTATAGCTTTGAAAATGTATTCTAAGCTTCACAAAAGAATAGCTAGGCTAACCTCCCTAGAATGTTTAAATAACATGCACATGTTGCTGAGCATGCAAGGCAAGAAGCTTTAACTGGAAAATCACCAACAGGCAACCCTAGCTAACGTGTAGGATATGCGAGCATGACTTCACACCTGCTTTCGCCCATGATTTTGTATCCTAACAATGGGAATTTACTAGTTCCTAGTCACAAATTATGAATGTAAACACTTTGCGAAAAAGAAAAGTACTTATGGCTGTGTACACACTGTTCCAAGAAGTTTGCACAAAAATGTAGGGGAATTTATGTTAAATGATTCATCTCACCTAAGCAAGTCTAGCCTAGCAGGAATTAGCTAATCGCTAGATGTTCCAAGAAGTTTGCACAAAAATGTAAGGGAATTTATGTTAAATGATTCATCTCACCTCAGCAAGTCTAGCCTAGCAGGAATTAGCTAATCACTAGAACTTTGCAGAGAAATTACTGGGAAGGTTGCCAATTTGTTACAGTTATGGTGGCTTGAAATAGGGGCCCAAATGTTTGATGAATGCACAACTAGGAGTGTCACAGACTTTAAGTGATTGGAAGGGTGTTTACAGCTCTCAGGAAAATCCGTGCGAGATAAATACTGTTTCCTTCTAGCTAAACCCCAAACCTAATTAATGCCCCCACCCCCTATCATCTTCAATTTACTGGCGAAGACCTTCTCTCGTTAATCCCCAGTTACGTGCCAGCCATGTATCCTGAAACCATGCTCCGAGCACATTCTCTGACTAACAAGGGCAAGTCAACAGAGATTGTCAGTCAGTCTGTTGGTCAGTCGAAGGCGCTGGCCGACTGAGCAGTGAGCCTAGTGCCAGGCAAGCATTCATTTACCACACACTTGGAGGACTTTAACATATGAGCCAGGCATTGCTACGAGATATTTCAGATCTGCGTCACCTGAAGAATCTTTTATCCAAGCATCACAAAGAAGCAAATTATGGTACGTCCTGAGATTTGATTGTTAGCTCTAATCCAGTTTTCTTTTTCTCTGACTTGATATTTCTATCTCACAATTCACAGTTTAATTCAATCCTTTTTTCTTTGTCTTTGCAGCAGTGTACATATCCATGCCAGAGTGTTACTTGCTAGAAGTGCATAGAGTAATGCCATTCCCTTGCTAGAAGTGATTAGACCAATTCAGTACCCTTGCTAGAAGTGATTAAAGTAACGCAACCCATTTAACTTGTGTGTTAACTCATTCTAAGAGAGATATAATTTCGTAGCAGTCTCACCTGGAATTCTTTCACTTCCAGGCTTGTTGTCAGAGTCTTTTTACTAAGTAGACATTTTCCTGCCACCTTGATTTGCCAGAGGAATTCACCCTACCCGGGCTGACATAACTGCATCACTGATATTAACGACCTTTTATATATGGTCCCATTATGCACACCTTGATTGTGCTAATCTCTCCCATTCAGTGATTTATTGTACATTTACATTTTAGTGAGAACTGCCACCTTTAATATACCATTGTGTTTGTGCAAATAAAATAAGGTTGAAAACACAGAATTTTCACTTGGCAACCTACCACTTATTATTTGCTCTTTTCTTTTTCTGTTTATGATCTTCTGAGGGTTTTATCGCAAGGCCCTATTGAGTAATGTAAACTCCAGGCAACCTCGGAATTGTAATAATATATAATATATATATATATATATATATATATATATATATATATATATATATATATATATATATATATATATATATGTGTGTGTGTATGTATGTATTATATATATATATATATATATATATATATATATATATATATATATATATATAGATGTATATCTATATATAATATATACATACATACTGTATATATATGTATATCTATATATGTAATATATACATTATATATACATATATATGTAATTCTAATAGCCACAATGCCCTCTTAACCAGTAGATTCTACATATACATATATATATATATATATATATATATATATATATATATATATATATATAGGATAGGATGTATGATATTAGAGCAAAAGCCCAGGCATAGGATATATATATATATATATATATATATATATATATATATATATATATATATATATATATATATATATATATATATATATATATATATATATATATATATATATATATATATATAGAAAGACTGATATATAGTTGAAAAGTAAGTATAGCTTAGTTTTGCAGACCACTGAGCTGATTAACAGCTCTCCTAGGGCTGGCCCGAAGGATTAGACTTATTTTACGTGGCTAAGAACCAATTGGTTATAGCAACGGGATACTTATTGTGGAATAATTATAGCGAGAAATGAATTTCTATCACCAGAAATAAATTCCTCTAACTCTTCATCAGCCGGCGGCGGGAATCGAACTCCGGCCCATCGAATGACGGTCTGAAGCTCAACCAACTCGGCCAACAAAGGGCTAACATGCACATCTGCAGAGAGAGAGAGAGAGAGAGAGAGAGAGAGAGAGAGAGAGAGAGAGAGAGAAGGTGGCTGATAAATGCAAATACCATTCGCAGTATGGAATTATCATAATGTGTCATTGCATTTCGAAAAAATATACTTCAATCTACTTTTATATGCATTTTTATCATCCATGGTTCGTGGAAAGTAAAAACGGAAAGAAAAAAGTCAAACATTTCCTATTATTAGCCAAATGGGGGAATAACAATGCCCGACTCTCGTTTTAAAGTAGTACTCGTCATTTTCCTCTCCACTGACCGTGATTATGTTGGTGTTCTGATTTTCTCCGAGCCTATCTATCTATCTCTCTTTCCATATATCTGTCTCTATCTACCTATCTATCTAGCTATATATACAAATGGATAGACAGATAGATAGACAGAGAAATTGATAGACAGACTAGATAGATAGATAATAGATAACAGTATCCTATATTTTTCTCTCCACAGATCATGCTTCGAGTATCTGTTCAGTAGGTTAGGTTAGAATGGAACTGCGTAAATGTCTTTATTTATACAGATTCATTTTCTAACGTTAGACAAAACAGTATAACACTAACGCTTCGCCTGCAGACTTTGAATAATAATTTTATCAACGTTATTTCACAGCCTTTCAGTAGAAGTCAGCTTAAGACTCCACAGACTCGTCAGGAATTTTCTTATCGAGTCAATCCCTTTACTTACAGACTTAACACCAAAATTCCTGCTCGTTTTCAGTCTCATATCTGCAATATACAGCTCTCAAAGAAGTAACGTGACTTCATGATTCAAAATTAAGAGATTAAAGCTTATAATAACAATAATTCACGAAGTGCAGTCATTCCTACGAAAACAAACTTTAAAAGCTACCAGCTTAAAAAGTATATTTCCGCAGAAGGGAATGCCAACATAAGAATCGTGTTTTATAATTCTCTCACATACTCCAAATAAGACCATCCCTGAGATGCCGTTCTAATAACGATCTTTATTACAACTAAAATTTCTCCATGTTTGGTCCCGTAACTCGTAAAGTTTCGGGAGCTCCTTGCTTTATTAAATTCCTGTAGATGTAAACTGGGCACTTGGGAACGTTCACACGTGACAGCTGTCAACTTTTACAGTATCATACTGAACAATAATACTTCAAGGAGCCACAAGTCACTTTTTACTTTATGCTTTTATCCAAGTTTGCTCTGTAAGTCAACCACCTCGAAATCCTCTTTCATGTCAAGTTTCTCCGAGTAGTAATAAAAATAACAACAACAACCAGATTTCAACAATATCTGTTCTTAGGAACCCATTTTACCATTCGGCAAAGCATCCTATCATACAGCTGCACTTCAAATTTAATAAGTAGAGCATATGATTAATCTAGAGATTTGTGAAGTCCTATATCTATTAATATTTTGTTTTTCTCATTCTTAAAAAAACGATAGAGGTAACGGTATGAATAATATGTTTGTTAGGGAGCTAGCGCGGAATAATTCAGAAAAACTCCAAAAAAAGTAATTTAACCCTCCTAGCTTCATTATCATAGGCCCTGGCAAAGATTATAAGACCAGAAACCTCCTACTATCATAGATTCTGAGATCTAGAGAAAAAAATTAAACTTTTGATATTGATATTTGACTTATCACATTGAAAATAGGCCAAGATTAAATGTTAATATCAAAGGTGGGTAGATGTGCGATTACCTTCCTAAACTTAGGTAGATTGGCAATTATTTTCCTAAACTAATACTAGAGAGATGTAAAGTATTGTCTTTAAAAGTAGCCTGTGATCTTGAAAATAAGCGAAGTTAAAATTAATAATAAATTGGAGAAAAAGACTATCAACCCTTATTATAAAACGGCTTTCTCGAAAGTTCAAAATACAGTTCAGTAATCGCTAACTCCCCTAGTAATCGAAGGATAATGAACACTAACGCATGAATTTCATGGCAGTCACAGAAAAAAAAACATGACGACAATATATTTTGATATTTAACTGGCCTGTGACCTAGACAAATATGACATGTTTTATAAATAATTTGTAAAAATATTAACTAACCAAATTACTACTTTCATACAAGGTACAGTATCTACCTACCTACCAACCAAGTTTATTCATAATCAGTTGAAAATAAAATACCGTTACACTTGAATTCAAGAGGAGTCAACAGAAACCATTTCTGAATTTGCTCCTATCCTAAACATTTGGAGATCAAGGGACTCCACAACTGCACCAGACAAACTGCTCCACATTTAAGTTGTAGCCAAGTTAAAACTTCTAGCAAAGTGAACAGTTTTAAGCCTAATACTAAAAAATGACACACTGCAGCAACAGCCTGCCTAGTGTTGAAGGTAAAAACAAGGTCAGGTAAAAAAAGAGTGCAGGGCATGTTTGTTGTTGTAGTATATTTTATGCAACAAGCATGATGAAGTCACTTTAAATCTATGCCACTATCTAACATTAAGAGTTGAAAAAATAAACTTAAATGATGACAAGGCTCTATTCAATGTATGAGATGAGGATCAGTGCGCCTAACAAGGAAAATAAAGTTAAAACTCTTACATAATACAGATTCATCACAAGGCATTCGAAAACCATTTCATCACAAAACATTCAAAATTTTTCCACAAGACACCAACATTTATGAAACAGAGGAAGAAATATTATATCTGCCCTTCTCCAAAGTTTATTTATTATCAAAAGTTACACCTAAAATCTTAAGTCAGTGACATTTAAAAAAAAAGATATACTTATTTATTTGCAAGAAAGTAGGCAAAGGCATAATGTTTTCGATTGACTGTTATACTTTGAGCTTAAGATGAGTTAAGCTTCATGCCCCAAAGTCTACTCCATTCATGAATGTAAGCCAGATCTCTATTCAAGGAGTCTGCAACCACAGACATGGAGAAGGAATAACAGCTAGAAGAGTAGCATCATCACCATATGCAATCAATTTGTTCTCTACACTTTGTCAAATGTCACAAGTGCAGATAAACAACAAATGTCCAATACCATTACCATGAGGAACACCTAACATGACATTACAAAAGCTATTATACTTCCCATTAACACAGATTCTTTGGGTTCTACTTTTTAAAAATTCATTTGAAATATTAATAGAGGCTCTATCAATTCCCAATAATCTTAGCTTGTGGATAAGTGATTCATGACTCACATCCTCAAAGGCTGCACTAAAATTTAAACTGACTATGAGTGACCCTGCACCCTCTTCAAGAGCACTCTGCATGAGTAAATACTGATAAGTGCCAAGGTCTTTTTGAAACCCAAACTGTTATGCTGGCAGCAGGTTATTATCATCGACAAATCTACAAAAATGCTTACAGAGTGGCTTCTCAAAATCCTTGGATAAAACAGGGGTAACTGAAATTGGACGGACTTAGTCCCTTAGGCAACGCAGCAATTTTTCCTTCCTCCAAACAGAAGGAAAACTTGCAAATCCAACAAACTTAGAAAATAGTAGGAATCTTAGGAGAAAAGGAATCAAGTCTTTTTAAAAAAGATAAGAAAGATCTCTGTAGGGTTTTCTGCTGTAATGTCAGACCCCCGAAACAAAGTTTTGACTTCTCTAGATCTGAAGGCTACTGAACAGAACTTTGGCCCTGGAAAGGTTGAATGAGGCAACAACAAGGATTTACCACAGTTTGCTCACAACTGTGTTTACGGCAATATACAGAGGTTCCATCAGTTCCTGCATGGCGACCATGGTAGATCCAACTCCAAAAAGTGATGACTTAAAGAGCAGACCACCACTTATGGTTAGCACCACTGGAGAAGAAGACATCCTTCACACCTCATTATGAACTCTCATGCAGCATTAAACCATGGTTTATCTTAAAGACAAAACTTGAAGATTTTAGTACGAATTCTCCTCTGGATAATAGTGCTAAGAGAGAGTCATTTAACTACTCAATAATATTCAGACTTTTATATACATTGCTCAAACTGAATACTATCCCAATTGGCCTGGGATTTAATGTATACCCATCTTGAAAAACTAGCATCAGGAACAACCTGATCCCTCTCCACATTACCTTAATCATATTGTGATCAGATGAGCCCAATGGTTAACCTACTGCACAAGATACAATTCCTGTAACATCTGTGAATATGAAGCCAAGATGTTGCCAGACTGGAGTGTGGGTTTATTTGTTAGCTGCTCAAAACCAGAGAGAGTGGAAAAATCTAAAGCAGCAAAACCCTGATTATCTGTGGCAGTAACTGAGATCAGCCAATCAGTGTGACGAGCACTGTTATCACCATTAAAAACGAAGCAAGTCTTGGAGTCAGCTTGCTAACTACTGCTGCTTTGGTAAGCATGCAGCTATCAACACTCATCCTATAGCAAGTACAAATACAGATTTACTAGTCTACCACAGACTTTAACCCACCTGTGTTTTGTGACTTCACTGCTGAGTAACTCAGCATGGGGTTCAGTGTCAGCTAATCTTGCTTTACTCATGCTGTACCTAGCTTTGCTTTAGTGTAATTTAGTAGTTTAGTGTCCCAAATGCTGTACAATAGCCCCATATCAGTTACCTCTTAGAAAGTACATATATAGTTGGCAGATCTAGTTAGACAGCTGCGCCTGAATTGACAAGACGGTGCCAGTGCAGGAGGGCTGAGCCAAGGGTAAGTGGGGCTCTACATGGCTTGTTCATGTACTTACCTGGATGGTGTACAGATCACACGGGACTTAAATGACACTGGATGAATGGTCGGGCTAGGTGTACGGTGACCGAACCTAGTTGTATCCTATTCATCAATGTGATTATCAGATTCAGGTGGTAACAGGATAGCCGCTCAGCCTTAGTCAAGAGCTCATAATGGCAAGTATAAATACAATCACAGGCAAAAGGAAGACCAACTGGAGCAAATGTTGTCTTTGTCAGGAAGACATGAAAAATGAAGGTCTAACTTCACCCTTGGCCTTTGTAAATCAAAATCATGAACATGATGGGTACATAATGATTTCAACCAATGTGCCATTGTTCCAGGAGATTGGTGAAATGCCGCTTAACTTTGACCCAGCAAGGCTGGATGAAGGCAGTGGCATAGAGGCAACACTGCAACAACACATGGCAAAATACCACAAGAGCTGTAGGGTCATGTTTAATAATGCAAAACTTGATCATGCAAGAAAGCGAAGATCTACAGTTGAAGGTAGTGAACCAGAGGAAAAGCATGCTAAACAGCATCGAATGAGTCATAACAATGAAGCATGCATTTTTTAGTGAAAATGTGGCACCTGCATCAGATCTTTGATAAGTAATGACCATGAATCTCAACAGGAGACTACATGAGTGTGCTCACACACTTAATGATGGTAAATTATTGGCAAAACTAGGTACAGGTGATGCAATTGCACTGGTTCTATCAGAGCTAGTTAATTATATCACTGAAACCAGCTTGAGTTCGGATGGTCCTGCCATATTTCCTCTTGCAGATATATCCCAATTATACCAGCAGGGCCTGGAACAATTGGGCATTGCCTCACCCACCGTAAATACAGCAAGATTAAAGGGCAAATTGTTAGCAGAAATCCCTGAATTAGAAGCATACAAGAAAGGAAGAAGTGTGCTACTTACCTTGCAGAAAGATGTAGCTTTAGCCCTATCTTAGGCGTCTGACTACTCAGACACACTTGTGATTGCTAAAGCTGCAAAGATACTGAGGAAGCATATTTGGAATCATCAATCCAGGTTGATGGCACCTTTGGTGAAGGATGCATCAATGATGCTCCAGTTCACTAGTATGGTCAAACATGGAGCATACATAAAGTCACAGCTAAGGTTTGGCTCATCAGAGCCATACCTGGCTATTGCTCAGCTCTTCCAGTGCAACTACTTCTCAAAACAGAAGGAAGGAGCAAGTGTACATCGACACTCAAAGGATAGGGAATCTCCTTTTCCAGTGTTCATGGGCATGGCTATCTATGCCAAAACCAGGGAGAGAAACCTGGTAGAAATGCTTCATGATCATGGCATGAGCATTTCCTATGACAGGGTGCTGGAGATATCAGCCTAACTGGGAGATGCCACTGTCACCAAGTATGTGGAAGAGGGTGTAGTCTGTCCACCTGTCTTGAGAAAGAGGTTGTTTACCACTGTGGCCATGGACAACATCGATCACAACCTTTCAGCAACTATGGCTATTGCTACGGCAGACATGGGACATTTTTCCAGAGGCCACTCCAGTTTTTTTCCAAACTCAGCAAGTACCCACCAACCATTGAAGATGGTGATTTGAAGATTTTAGAGAAGTTTGTGGTCCTCATATATGACAGACTTGACTTGTTTGCCAGAAAGCAGAAGCCATATAAAGCCATCCCTCCACCCAGAGCAGCTCTGCTTCTAGACACCAAACGTTCAGCATATCAGGCAGGTTGTGTATGGGGCCAGGCAATTCTGCACCAGCCAGAAGCACAGAGTCCAGCTGACTGGGGTTGGGAAAAGATTGGCGAAGACTGGAAAGTCTTCTGGACAGCCAATTCCCCCATTGCAAAGAGTTATGAACAGTTTACAAAATGTGGCTGCAAGTCTGGTTAGCATGGTATGTGCAAATGCTTCAGGCTTGGGCTTACATGCACAGCTTTGGTTAGCTGCAAATGTGAGGTGTAATCATAATGTGAGGTGTAATTATAATGTTGCAAATGATGCTTCAGATACATCTGAATGTAAAATTTCGTAACATCACCAAAGGGTGACACCATGCATCTTTAAAATCTTGCGTTCATTTTGGGCTTAAAAAAAGACACTAAGACAGTGCTTGAACATAGATAAGACACTTTGTTATCATACTCCATTATAGTCTTGTGCTTGTATACTTTTCAGTAGCATTATGGGGTCCCTTCCCAAGATGTAATATGGATGATATCCCAATAGAAATGCCAGAAACAGATTCTCTGGCCTCATAAATGTAGACAGATAAAAATTTCATGTCTCTATCTTTCTTAGTTGCAGAGTTATCAAGCACATTGTTTCATGGCAGCCAATTTGTGCGCCATCTTTATCGCAGTGGTAAATATAGTAGTAGGGGCTCTGGTGATATCTTCAATTAACTCTTCTACCTAGGAAGACATCTGAATAACGATTGATGTATTTATTTCAACAATGATTTACTCAAAGTGTCAGAAATCGAAACAACTAGCGGCCATCTTGAAAAGTGGCGGCCATATTGAAATTTTGTGTGGATACCCAGATTTTTCAAAAGAGGGGGTTAGAATGAGCACTTTGCCAAATTTCATGCTTGTATCACAAACTGAAGTATTGTTCTACTTATCTGCTGCACTAGTCTTAACGTAGGCCCTTTGGTCTCTGATGAGAAGCATAAGAAGGGTTTGTTGTTCACAGTTTCGGTTAAGAGATTAGCTTAGATGTCAACCAGGAAGGGAAGTATGTGCCAAACAGAGGTGAGTGGCCAGTGTGTATGTAAATATTATATAAATGAGATTTCCGCATAGGCATGTATAACGAGCGATGATATAATGTTTTCTTCCCTGTCACCTCAATAGGAAAGGATTTCAGATGACTTACTACTCCTGCCATGGTCTTTGCCAGGGGTGACTTAGACACAAAATATGTTGCGAGAAATCTCACAGAGCTCGGTAGCTGTAGGAACTTCCTCTTATTCATACTTTAGTCAAGGTCTGTAACTTTAGTGGCATTAATGTTCGGTTGACCGTGTCCCTTTAAAAACTGATGACACGGGTCTTCTGAACAAGTTGCTGATCAAGGCTACCAAACTGGCCGTGACTAGGCACATTCCAGGGGCGTGACAAGGGCAGCTTCAAAACTCTCCTATGGGCACCTTTGGAAAACCTGGGTTAATTTCCCCAGTAGGAGGCAGATAATAAGTACAAGAAGGCTCTTAGAATAATATCCTGTGCAGGAGATTTACAGATGGGGAAAAGATATACAGGAGAATTGAGAACTTAGGATTCCCTGCCTCTGGACGGCAGGAATCTGTCATTCACTATTGGAAAGAGCGATAAGGGTTACATCAGATGATACCTCATGGAGAGCAACAAATATTTCAAGTCTAGAATTTATTTCTTAACTATAACTAATTTCCAGACAGTTACAAATTCTTTCATGCTTAATACTAGTCCATGGATAAACTATCAAAATAAGATGAAAAATAAACAGCTGAACTATCCAACTGATCAATTACTATGAAAAATACTCACATCCACCAAGAAATCTATCTATGAAGATTCATCAATATAAAAAAAAATATTAAACGCTGAACTTCTGGTTAAAACTATTCTGAACAAAACTTTCGACATATTTCAAATTATTGAAAACAAGAGAACTTTATCAGTGTTTCTGAAATCTAGAGGAAAAAGAATTATAAAATCCTGACATTAAACTAACTTGCGGCCTTGAGAAAAAGCGACTTAAGTTAACAAACGACGCATAAAAAACGGCATAATTCTACAAATAAAAATACTATACTACATAATCTGTGGCAGCAAATAAATCATAAAGTACTTTACAAATACATGAACGGTAATAATAACGCCAAAAAGCAATACCATACGATACATTGTGGTTGAATAGCTGAAATAACACTTAAACCAACATCGTGTGGCACAATAATACAAAAATAATGAAATTCATTATTTGTACCTTTTGCAGGTATAACGCTCAGGTAATTTACATTAAAGAGAGAGAGAGAGAGAGAGAGAGAGAGAGAGAGAAACCACATAGCTTTAGAAAAAAATAAGTTTTCACGCTCGGGGCTTCTTTACTGAATATCTACTTCACGGAAGTTGAAGCCAACCGGCCGTCTGCACGTTTTTGTAGAAGAAAAGTCGGTTTTGTGTTTCTGTCGTAAGTTATTACAGCTGTGCATCGTGCTCTGCAGAAAGTAATTTCTTGTTTTTAAGGAGTAAACTCCGTAGTTACATCTGCTATCTTTTTATCCTACCAAATGTTGCAGGACTTTTTTTACCAGTGTTTTCACGTCGAAACAAATTCGAGCTCCCAGTATCCTAACCGCACTCTTTCTTGGGTATGTACGCCTACTTACACCCAGTGGCCTTTCATATTTCTTTTCTTACAATGTACCTACTTGTAGAGGTAAAATGATTTCTTCATCTATTTCTTTCCTACTGAACTGACTTATAATGCAATCCGCTTTCTTGACCAAAGTACTTTCTCCTACTGAAATGACAAAATGATATTTCATTCCGAACTGTTTGGTTCGATATATTAGCAGGGCCTGAACCAACAAGTAAAAAATGCACCAAAGTTTCTTCGGCTCAATAGAGTTTTCTGTACAGCACATAATGCTGCATGAAACTCTCAGCCAGGTCCATGAAACTTTCAGTCGCTCCCCATAAAACTTTCCCCCACGGCCCGGTGGTGGCCTATGTTGTTGGCACCTATAGCGGTGCCAGATGCACGATCATGGTTAACTTTAACTTTAAATAAAATAAAAACCACTGAGGCTAGAGGGCTGCAATTTGGTATGTTTGATGATTGGAGGGTGGATGATCAACATACCAATTTGCAGCCCTCTAGCCTCAGTAGTTCATAAGATCTGAGGGTGGACAGACAAATAGCCATCTCAATAGTTTTCTTTTACAGAAAACCAAAAATATATAAAAAATAGTTCGATCTATAAATAATGAATCTGTATTAACCAATGAATTCCAAAGAAAGAAGGCCAACATATTGCCAAGGCGGTGATTTTAAGTTAAGCGAAGAATTTTCCGTATGGGAAACGAATTGTTGGAAATCCAAATATTTTTGGACCTGGAGAAATTTCGACATTCATATTTATTTTTATATACTTTGTCGAATGTCGACCCTCATTATGGCCCTTTTGTCGCTCGGACCAGACCACTAAAATTTTTTATAAGTTTCAACAACTATATTTTTTTTAAATGCAAGGAGTTTACTCTCCTTTCAGCCCTCCTCTTTAATTCACAGTTGGTCCTACAATCACAGCCACTGAACCTCTTTTGAACAAGTATCCCACACAGCCACTTAGGTAACACTGCTAAGACATCACGTGCTGGACACAGAATCACCCAGTGGTTTGATTTTGTACCAGCTAATTAAAGGAACTGCATCTTCAGATAACGGAGTTACAAGAGATAAAAGCCGGCAGTTGTGTTGCAGATTGAAAAGAAGCCAATGGCTATGAAGCAACATTTGCTTGATAAAACTAGTGGTTACCTTTCATTCCAGGGTTCTTTTTGGAATATGGTACTTTTTCTTAGATTTTAGTACTTTATGATAAACTAGACAGACTATAATAAAAATGTTTCAGCCCTGCTTATTTAATGCTTAAAACTAACATTTAAGTGAAATAATATGTGACAACCATTCATCCGGTTTCTTATTTTAACAAAATAAAGGAAATATGTGTGAATTAATGGGACAAATTACAGGAACAATTTAAAAGGGAAAATTTAAAGGGACTATTTAAAGGGACAAATAAAGCAGTTACATTTTTAATCATTCACTTTCTTCTCTTTCAATCTTCCACCACACACCCCTGGGAGCTTCTACAGCAGTGAGAGACTCAGTGAGCTAAGTTGCCTTGACTGTCGACTGCGACATCAAGGTTGAGGGCCAGTACTACAGTTGACCCCTACTTCCTCCTCATGCTTCAAGATACCCCTAGTGCGAGTAAATTATTTTTCATATAAAAAAATAAAGAACATATGTGGGAGTTAGACAAGTTAAAAGAATATTATATTAAATGTAAACAACGACATATAGTCCTTATGTGAAACATTATCAAATATATGAGCTTAAGGGACCAGTTAAAAGGATATACATATTGTTTCTACATATTCATAAGAGATGAAATAACTAGGCTCTTTCTTGCAGTTACCTCCACATCAGCTGTTTTTTGAGACTATAACAGAGGAAGAGGGAAAGGTGGAAGAGACACCTGAACATGCAAGGAAAAAGAACAAGAGTATTCAAAGGGACTGGAGGAGGGATGAGGACATCTGCCATCCTCCTCTCCCAGCCTTTACCCACCCTGCTCCAGGTATTGTGGCCCACCCATATGAGTACTTTTAAGACTTCTTCATGGTAGACCTGCTGGACCACACTGTCTATCAAACCAACCTGTATGCCCACCAGATGAATGTAAACTCCACCTTTTCCACAGACAGGTATGAAGTTGTAGTGCGCCTGGATATCGCCTACTACAGGAGTGTTTGTAGCTTCGCAATCTGGACGACCCCTGGGCAACCAAAACCAGAGTACCCCAAGTACTGACTTAACATATTCCAAAAGGTTCACACTCATGAGGTCTCTTCTGCATTTCAGTGACAACAAACAAGCAAGGGAATCCAGTGACAGGTTCTACAAGAGCCAATTAGTCCTCAACTTCATGAAGCAGGTACTGAATGTTGTATAGACCCAAACCCTATCAGTAGATTAGGTGATGGTGGCCTACATGGAGACTAGAGCTGGCAGACTTTGCCAGTACATGCCTGATGAGCATGATGAGTTTGGCTTCAAATTCTTCTGCTGTGCTAGTGGGAATTTGCTCATATATGACATGCTGATGTACCAGGGGGGCAAATATTTTGAGACACATCACACTAAAAGACGAAGCCACAATGCTCATTGTAGCAAGATTGCCATCACCTTGCTCAAGATCCTGAAGGACCCACAGCAAACCTACACCTATGGTGACAATAGTTTCACCAGTGAGACTTCCTGACCATCTGAGAGACCAGTAAGGACTGAAAAGATTAATCAGCTTGGGAATGACTGCCTGATGCATGTCAAGGACATGAACCACAAGCTGTTTCAAAGACTCCTGGGCAACCAAAACCAGAGTACCCCAGGTAGCTGACATCACATATTCCAAAAGGTTCACACTCATGAGGTCTCTTCTGCATTTCAGTGACAACAAACAAGCAAGAGGATCCAGTGACAGGTTCCACGAGGGCCAGTTAGTCCTCAACTTCATGAAGCAGGTACTGAATGTTCTACAGACCCCAACTCTATCAGCAGATGAGGTAATACTGGCCTACATGGGGACTAGAGCTGGCAGACTCTGCCAGTACATCCCTGATGAGCCTGATGAGTTTGGCTTCAAATTCCTCTGCTGTGCTAGGGGGGATTTGTTCATACATGACATTCTGATGTACCAGGGGGGTCAATACTTTGAGGCACATCACATTAAAAGACAAAGCCACAATGCTCATTGCAGCAAGCCTGTCATCACCTTGCTCAAGATCCGCAAGGACCCAAAGCAAACCTACACCCATGGTGACAATAACTTCACCAGTGTGAGACTTCCTGACCAGCTGAGAGACCAGTAAGGACTGAAAAGGTTAATCAGCTTGGGAATGACTGCCTGATGCATGTCAAGGACATAAACCACAAGCTGTTTCAAAGACAAGCTGCTGACTACTGGTGGGATACTTGCTCTTTGTCGGAAGGGCAAACAGGACTGTCACTGTCATATTATATCAATATGAAGTTTCCCCATTTTTATCATCAAGAGGTATGACAAGCGTATCAAGGGGAAGGTTACCATAAGCTGCCCAAAAGTCAACCTGGAATTTAGGGCAAGATGGGCTGCATTGACAAAAGCCACAAACTCACCCACCTGTATAAGACACCAATGGGAGCTAAGAGGTCGTACATGAGGGGGGACCTTTAGTTAAGCTATAGTCATCTGCAACACCAATGCATATGCATGGGTCCTATATCAAAGGGATTGCATTACTCTTGGAGAGAAACCCATAAGCCTGAAAGCTTGAATGTATCCGAGCTGGAAACCAACAGGCTTGCCAGGTGCCAAAAGTCTGTCTTCAGACCAACCAGGTGGTCCCTTAACATGCAAGAGGAGCTGCCTGAGTCAGTGGCAAAGAGAGGACAGAGGCTGAGCTGCCTACCTTGGCGAAGCGAACAGACCAGGCAAACCATATGCCATTACTCATCCACAACAGGAAACCTTTTAAGTTCTGTTCGAAGAGGGGGACATACAATGATCCAGGCAGGTCTCCAAAGACTGCAGAATAGCCCTCTGTCTCCTAGACACCAGAAATTGCTCTGCTCTTTTCCGTGAAATTGAGGATGCACTTGACACCCAGCACCACAAAGAATGGTAAATATTCTCTATAAATATATTTATTTCACACTTATGTATTGTACATACTCATATAGCCATCCCATGTTTCTTAATTCCATTTTCATTCCATGTGTGTTCATACTGCATACATTTCATGTTTATATTCCATACTTCATAAGTCCATTTCCATTCCATGTTTTATATTCACATTTTTATTCTAGGTTTATATTTTTAGCGAATATTGTAAATAATCGGCTCTGCTAAGTTCTATACACATCTAATTTTACGCTAAATTCAATTAAATTATATGTATGTCAGTGTCTATTGTCAGTTGCATTTCTTTCTACATTTTGTTATTCTTTTACTGCAATTTTCCTTATGTAAACTGTGTTATTCTTGAAGAGAGATTAAAACCTGAAGATTATCAAGTCCTGAAAACCAATTCTTATCACACATGTCATTCTATCACTGCATACTTCCAGGTAACATATTTTCAATGTACTCTCCAGTGGGATTGGCAACCTTAAAAAAAAAAAAAAAAAAAAAAAAAAAGACGGAGGAACAAGAGAGTTACTCTAACAGCAGAGGAAATGGTCCTTCTCTTGAAGCATGGAAAAGTGTTTTCATTATTTAAACGTATGTGAGACAACATGCTTACATTAGTCTGTGTTTAAGTATGTTTTTTTTTCAACCTCATGTTTATTTCTAAAGACAAACATACATGGAGATGAAGTAGTTGTCCGGTACCACATTTTTTACAAACTATAGAGCTTATGCAAATGTATCTTAACCGAAATTGTTCCTCATATTTTATTCAAGTGTTGTTCTGTACACAGAACTTTTGGAGAGAGAAGTTTTAGCTTGGAAAATGTTTACGTTTCTCTCCCAATTCACGCATTCTTCAAGGGCTTCTATTTTCTTCGCATTTTCAGTTTTTTTTTTTTTTTAATTGTGCCCTACCTCGCTTAAAAGATTATAGCATTTGAAGGAAAAAATGTTATGTACAAAAGAATTTTATATATTTCATAAAACTAAACCTCCCCCAAGTTATCTTCAGATTACTTTTCGTATTACGTGTCATTTACAGGCAGCTAAATATTCATTGGTGAAGGTTCGAGGGTAAAACATACATGCCTAACACACTATTCTTAAATTTTGGGGACTTGCTATAATAAAAAACCTTTAGAAGCAAGATTAAAAGTGCTAGTTATACTGACAGTGAAACCAATTACATAACACGTGACTGGAGAAAATGTGGCTACTTTTTTATTGTTAATTAAGCTTGCTATGACTTTGTAAAAATAAAATAACAGTCACTGGTTTGCTCATGCTGACTATCTTTTCAGAACTAACTGAATGTCATACATGGGTAGAAGCACAAGCCTCAAATAAACATTTGTTTGCGTGAATCTTCATTTTCACGGCTCTTTATTGTAAAGAATGACTAAAAATCTGATCATTTAACGCAAATTTCCTGTAAAAACAAAACTGTTGCCCTATTTAGTAAATACAACATGCAAATCACACAAAAGCATCCCTGAAAGGGACTCAACTAACAGAGTGTTCTACCATATTTCATGCGTCTTTTCAAAATGTACTTATAAAAACGCTGTCCATTTTAAAGCCATTATAAATATCACAAAATCAGACCTCCCAGGTCTTGACCAAAACTAGAGCATAGTTCAATACTTTTACCACAGTTCTGTATGTTGCCGGTGTAACAAAATATATCATACAATCTTTTTATAAACTTATTTAAAAATTTTTCTACTTAGAGCACAAGTGACAGGAATAAAAAAAACTTTAAAGGTTTGATCATATAGCAAAGAAATTATTTGGTTTTAAAATTTAAAAAAATATCAAATTCAAAAGTAGGTTATGAATCGTTACCTAAAAGATTAATCCCCTAACCGAATATGGTGAAGATTAACTGTCATTTGGGCAAAACAGGTTTGGTAAAGTATTCTCATTGAATTTTTTCTTTCAAAAACATTGATATCTATAATTTCATCAGATTCTATGATCATTGTAATAATATTATTTATATATATATATATATATATATATATATATATATATATATATATATATATATATATATATATATATATTGTTACGTGTGAGGGCTTGGCTGATGAGTTTATTACTTGATTTATGTAATTTATAAGGCCCTGCGTGCCAAGGACACACGTAACCTGTCAATGGAGGCTACAAATTAACCTCAAAGACAGCTGTTTAAATAATCAAGGTCACCAGTCGAGGAAATTAACCTCAACACAAAGAATATGCCGTTAACTAAGGAAATTACGATAAACGTTGCCCGACTCCGGACACAGTCAATCTCTACTCGTTAATATGGTATTAAAACACAACGGCTCTTCCGAACAATGGATTCGAGACACAAGGCTGCATAAAGAATTTGAAATGACTTGCTCAACCTTCCCTAATCCCTAGTCACTTCACTGGAATAGTAGGATGACGCTAAACAATAAAAATTATACTTACTCTAGACTTCATACAAGCAAGTTGTGGCTAGGTAATCTAATAATTAGGGTGGCGGAAGGACGAAACAAGGAAACGGGAAATACAGAAAAAGGGGCTAGTAATTGACAAAGTTTTGAACAAAACACAGACTTTACCTTGGACGACTAGTTGTTGAGCATACAACAGATGATCAGAAGTTCTGGGATGAATTCGCCACTTCACTATTAACACAGACTATAGACAAAGAATAAGGAGCAGAGACGCATAGGGCGTGCGTCCATGACGGCAGACTGGTTCTCTCTCTCTGCGACCTCTTGGGATCGCACACAGGGTATCGTCCTTTACGCCCTCAGGGTCTGAAACTTTGGTCAAAACAATTCGTCGACATAGTACAAGGAAAAAAGCTTAAGGCCACCTATCATAAGGTTGATTGTGGAAATTTTTCCTACGGGGTTAAGTCCCTAATGCTACTGAGTTCTGCTATGGCGAACGTTAAATTTGAATGGCCTAACACTACCCTGCTTGGACAAAGACTTTTCCCTTCTCTTGGCCAGTCTGATTAATATTACAAATAAATGCATCAAGGGCGAACAGCAGAAATATTTATATATATATATATATATATATATATATATATATATATATATATATATATATATATATATATATATATATATATATATATATATATATAATCTTTTTGCATAATAAAAGTGAATATTTGTGTGTTTGTCCTTTACAGAAATCCGAACCGCTTGACAGACCCAGACAAAATTTTTCACACAGCCCTTATATCACCCCAGGAAGGTTGTAACTCAAAATCAAACCCCTACCCCCGTGACATACTCGTACACATACAGACAAAGCAAATGAAATTTTCGTTTTTACTGGTGCTGCTCACCTTTTCGTCAGTAACTTTGTGGAAGTCACTAGTAGCTTGGGCGGAAAACCACCGCCTTTTCTGTTGCTGACGTCATTAAACTCCTACCACTGCCAACCAAATAATCTGTTTAGTACATCCAAAAAATTAGACAGATTTGCTTGACTGCATTAGAATTACCGTACTTTCATTCAGTCACAAAGCAATGTAATTCAAAATATAACCTCTACCACCATACCAGTCACCCCTTACATTCCTCACTACAGAAAAAGTACCAAAATACCAAATGCTTCTGTGACAGACCTACCACCTCGTTAAAAAATTACTCACGCCGAAATTACCACATTGTTTTCAGTGTTCATCTTAATCCAAACATATCTTAATCATACGCTGCCAGTAAAATACAAATTCTTAAGTACCTTTTGGTATTACCATCATCATATCTAAGTACTTAATCCACGAAAAAACTTTGTAGATGAGCACAACAAATCCATCACCATTCGCGCATGCGTATTAGCAGACCAGCTGTTTCTGTGACAGACCTACCCCCTCATAAAAAATTACTCGAGACGAAATTACCACCTTTTTTTCAGTGTTCACCTTAAGCCAAACGTATCTTAATTATACCGTGCCAATAAAGTACAAATTCGTAAGTACCTTAAGGTATTACAATGATTGTATCAAAATAATCTACCAAAAAAAAAAATCGTAGTTATGAGCATAACTTTGGCGATAAAGAACTACCGTTCATCGTATTTAGCCTACAATAATAAGTCCCCTATGGCTTTAATTTTTTATCAGAATTTACGTGAATTTTGATCATAATTTATGATAATTATCAATATATAATTGTTTATTACCTCAATAATATGAACATTGAATCAAACTGTATTTATAAGATGTGACGAAACAAATCCATCATCATCCGTGCATGTGTATTAGGCACAGGCTACATATGCGGTGCATGATGTGCGTCGTTTCATTTTTTTTTTATTAGTTCAAATGTGAATTTCTTCATTAATTTGTTACCTCCTTCTTCGTTTTTAACTCCGGAATTCATTAAAGCGGAATATAGATCATTACATTTGGAAATCTTTTCCGGAAGGTACTTGCAGAATTTTCGTTTACGGAGGGTAAATGCATATGATGCAAAATGGGATTAAATTAAGAAACGGTAACTGCTGCACTCTGAGGAACGTCGGTACAGCCTTCTATGGTGAGAATGGGGTAAAGAGTATTTGCCACTAAAGTCAGTCATTCTCTCTCTCTCTCTCTCTCTCTTTTTCCCTTTAAATTAGACAAGTGCCATATATATATATATATATATATATATATATATATATATATATATATATATATATATATATATATATATATATATATATATATATATATATATATATATATATATATAAATATATATATATATATATATATATATATATATATATATATATTAAAAGGACCTCATTCAAACTGGATAGTATCTAACAGAGTATTAATTTTATTCAGAAAAAGTTACAAGCTTTCTTGGACAAACAGTCCTCATTATCAAGTATCCATACAATGACCAGACACGTAGTCCAGCTGTATTTATATCTGTGTGCTGGGTACTTTAATCCTATAATTGCCTGGCTCCCCCTGTGTGACCCCACCCCCTGGTGATCTTGGCCATATCAAGAAAAATCGTACACTCCACAGTAGCAAGGAAACGAAGGAAAACGCAAGAGGACGCATGGGAAATGAACACCGGGATGAGGGCAGAGAAAGGCTAAGGTCACGAGGGGCTGGGGGTCACACAGGAGGAGCCAGGCAATTATAGGATTAAAGTACCCAGCACACAGATATAAATACAGCTGGACTACGCATCTGGTCATTGTACAGATACTTAATAATGGGGACTGTTTGTCCAAGCGAGCTTCTAACTTTTCTGAATAAATACTCCATTACATACCATCCAGTTTGAATGAGGTCCTTTTAGTAATTCTACTAATGCACAGAACAACTGTGTATGTGATAAAAGTTAATATAATATATATATATATATATATATATATATATATATATATATATATATATATATATATATATATATAATCAGAAAGCTACAAACGTCCTTTAATATCCAATTCGCTCTACCTCGGAAATAATATATTTTCATATATGTTACCGAAGGGGAATTTTTTAGTTGATAATAAGTTCAACGTCCCGTGGGGTTGAACCAGCGAAGGACGAGGACTCAGTACTACAGTGGACGCACTAACCCAGTCGGCCACAAGAGAGGTATAAGTGAATATCGCCACCCATCAACTCACCCGTCGAACTCAGGTGTTTTTGCATTTGGAGACGATATCCACCCACCTCTGCCATGTTGACCGTGTAATGCGTTTGTCGCACGTAGCCATATTATGACTATTTTATCACATCACCGTGATTCATATACAATCAGAAAGCTACAAACGTCCTTTAATATCCAATTCGCTCTACCTCGGAAATAATATATTTTCATATATGTTACCGAAGGGGAATTTTTTAGTTGATAATAAGTTCACCGTCCCGTGGGGTATGATGGCTAAAATATCATCAACATAACGGCACCATGTAACAGGAAAATGGAAAACCTTGGGGATGTACATGCGTTAAAAAAATTCCATGTGTAAATTTGAGAGAACAGGCGAAAGTGAGTTTCCCATTGCCATACCAAAAGTATGTTTAAAATATTCCCCGTTGAAAATAAATTTACAATCACATACGCACAATCTTATTAATTCTATGACCTGGCTAATTGTTAGTGGCGTATCAAGTTTATGCAATTCATCCTTAAGGTATTCCAGTAGCGAGTCAATGGGAACTTTAGTGAAGAAGGAACATACATCAAAATTTATTAACCATGAATCTGGATTGACTGTAATGCCATTGATTTTGTCACTCAAATCTAAAGAATCAATAAAATGGGTACCAGAAATAGTTCCTAGCAATGGTGACAATAATTTTGTTAGATATTTTGAAAGTTTATAAGTTACGGAACCAACAGAACTAATTATTGGTATCATAGGGTTATTTTCTTTATGAGTTTTTACTAACCCATATAGATCCGGCAAAGAAGGTGAATCCGTTAAAATATCTAAGAAAATTATTGTCATCATTGCTAGGATCTATTTCTGGTACCCAACTTATTAATTCTTTAGATGTGGCTGACGAAATCAAAGGTATTACAATCAATCCAGATTCACGGTTAAGTTTTGATGTATGTTCCTTATTCACTAAAGTTCCCACTGACTCAGTACCAGAATACCTTAAAGATGAATTGCATAAACTTTTTAAATCAAGAATTCAAAAACATCAGAAAAATAGGAAGAGATCTATGCTATCCAACCCATATTATGGAAATTTGTTTTATGGAAAATCGGAAAGAAAAAATGAAGTGTCCTCAAACACCCTTTGCCACATTTTATTGGATTTGAAGCTGTAAAACCTTTTTAAAATTGTTCATTACAAATGTATCTCTCACATATAATAATATAGTAAATTGAAGTCCTTTGTTGGCCCGTCTTTTCCACAAATATATATTCATAACCTTCAGTGTCTTGAATGAGACACGATATCTATCTAATTTTACAGAAGAACTTTTTTTAAACAGAGGTATAATTTACCTTTAAAACCATGACAGTAACGGGTGTGCAATTAATTTAACAACAAATGAGTCTTAACTAAATATTTTAATTAATAATTTATATTTTTGTCATATAACACTTTTTTTATGTAGTTTTATATTCGGAAAATTGAAAGCGAAAATAGGACCTTTCCTCGAATAACGAATGCCTAAAGAAGAAAAATGAAGATAGAAGGATGCCATGATTAATAAAGAAAAGGATATCGAAAAACTGAAGAAATTTATTCTATTTATTTTATTTGATTTTATTACTTTATATTTATTATTTTTATTATTTATTTTATTTTATTTATTTATTTTATTTTATTTATTTATTATTATTATTATTTTATAATTTATTTTTGTATTTTACTTACAATTTATTTTATAATTTATTATTTATTTTTATTTATTTATTTTGTATTTTTATTTATTTATTTTATTTATTATTTATTTTATTGTATTTTATTAATTTTAATAATTTTGACTTGTATTTTCTTAATTTCATTGTTTTAAGTGAATTTATTTTCTTAACTTTATAATTTTATTATTTTATTTTATTTTTTTTTTATTTACTTATTTATTTATTTATTTTTATCTTTATTTTATTTATTTTATTTTATTTTTTTTGTATATTTTTATTTATTTATTTACTTTTTATTTATTATTCATTTTTATTTATTTTTATTTATTTATTTATTTATTTTTATTTATTTATTTTAATATATTTATCTATTTTTATTTATTTATTTATATTTATTTGTTTATACACACACACACACACACACACACACACACATATATATATATATATATATATATATATATATATATTTATATATATATATATATATATATCTTTCTTATATATATATATATATATATATATATATATATATATATATATATATATATATATATATATATATATTATTAATTTGCTATGAATTTATTTTTATTTATTTTTATTTATTTATTATTTATTTGTTTATTTTATTGCTTAATTTATTATTTTAATATTTATTTTTTATTTGTTATTTGAGTGTTGTTTATTGTTTTATTAATGTTTTATTTTTATTTTATTTATTTTGTATATTTATTTATTTTTATTTATTTATTTATTTTTATTATATTTATTTTTATTTATTTATTTATTTATTTTTATTTATTTATTTATTTTTATTTTAAATTTTTATTTATTTATGATTTATTTATTTATTTTATTATTTATTTTTATTTATTTTATTTATTTAATTATTTTTTTTATTTTTATTTATTTATTTTTATTTTTTATTTTATTTACTTATTTTTAGTAATTTATTTGTTTATTTATTTTTATTTATTTTATTTCATTATTTTATTTATTTTATTTATTGTACTTATTTTAATGTTTTGTTATTTTATTATTTTACTATTTTATTTATTTTTATTATATTTTATTATGTTATTATTGTATTTAATTTACTATTTTTATTATTTTATATATATTTTATTATTCATTTTAATTTTTATTTATGTACTTTGTATTCCCTTTGCTATTATTTATTTTATTTATTGTTTATTTATTTTATCATTTATTTATTTATTTATTTTAACATTTTATTATTATTTTTATCTGTTGTATTATTTATTTTATTTTATTTTTTATATATTTTATTTCATTTTATTATTTTAATTGATATTTTATTTTATATACTATTTTATTATTTTTTATTTTATTATTTATATATTTTATTTAATATTTTATTTATTTATTAATATATTATTTATTTTTTTTATTTATTATTTATTTATTTTTATTCTTTTTGTTTTTTATTTTTTATTTTATTTATTTTCTATTTTATTTTTTTATTTGTGTTATTTGATTTGATTTTATATTTTTTTATTTTATTCATTATTTTATTTCATTGTTATTTATTTATTTTATTTATTTATTGTACTATTTTATTATTTACTTATTTATTAATTTATTTTATTATTTATTATTTTTATCTATTTATTTTATTTATTTTATTTTATTTGTTTTATTATTTTATTTTTCTTATTTTATTTGTTATTTTTTTATTTTGCTTTATTTTTTTATTTTTTAATTTATTTTATATTTTTTTTATTTTATTTCTTATTTTATTTTATTCTTTTATTTTTTTTTTTATTTTTTATTATTTTTTTATTTTATTTTTATATTTTCTTTTTTTATATTTTCTTTTTATATTTTCTTTTTTAATATTTTGTTTTTTTATATTTTATTTTTTTATATTTTAAACTATTTGTTATATTTAAATTTAATTTATTGTTGCATATTATTTCATATCTACTATTTGTTGTTCATTTTGTTTTTATTTTATGCACTTTATTATTTATTTATTGTTTATTTAATTTATCATTTATTTTATTTTAGTATTTTTATTTAGTATTATTATTGTATTATTTTATTTGTGTACTTTATTATTTATTTATTGTTTATTTAATTTATCGTTTATTTTATTTTAATATTTTATTTATCATTTATTGTATTATTTTATTTTATTTTATTTTTTATATATATTAATTTTATTTCTTTATTTTATTTACCTTATTTTGTTATTTATTTTGTTTTAGTTATTAATTTTATTATTTATTTATTTTATTTTATTATTTATTTTATTTTTTATTTTATATATTGTTGTGTTTTTATTTATTTTTATTATGTATTATTTATTTTATTTCTTCAATTTTTATTTGATTTGTTTCTTATTTTTATTTGATTTCATATTTATTTGATTTTATTTATTTATTTATTTTATTTTATTTTATAATTTTATTTATTTTTGTTTTATTAATTATTTTATTTCATTGCTTTATTATTTTTATATTTATTATTTTATTTATTTATTTTATTTATTGTTTTATTTTATTGTTTGCTTATTTATTAAGCGAATTTATTATTAGTTTTTAGCATTATCTATATATTTTATTATTAATTTATTTTATTTTATTATTGTATTATTATATTTATTTTATTATATGATTTATTTTATAATTTTATTTTTTATTTATTACTTTATAATTTATTTTATTTATTTTTGTTTTATTTATATATTTATTTTATGTATTTATTTTATCTTTTTATTTATTTCATTATTTTCTTATTAATTTTAATTTTATTTTTTTATTCCATTATTTTATTTATTATATGGTATTTATTATTTTTTTTTATTTATTTTATTTTTATTTATTTATTTTTTTATTCATTTTTTTATTTATTTATTTATTTTTATTTTAATTAATTTTTATTTTATTTTATTTATATTTTTTATTTATTTATATTAATTTATTTATATATTTTTACTTTTTATTTTTGCCTTTAATTTTATTTCTATTTATTTCAATTTTTGTTTTTTTTTATTTTATCTTTTATTATATATTTTCTTATTTAAATTTTTCCCTAATTTTATTTATTTTTATTTTTATTTTTATTTTTTTATGTTTTGTTTTATTATTTTATTTTATTTTTTTTATTTATTTACCTTTATTTATTTTTATATATTTTATTAATATATTTATATGTATTTATTTTTATTTATTTATATTATATATATATATATATATATATATATATATATATATATATATATATATATATATATATATATATATATATATACATATATATATATATATATATATATATATATATATATATATATATATATATATATATATATATATATATATATATATATATATATATATATATATATATATATATATATATAATATATATACATTAACATATATACGTATATATATATATATATATATATATATATCTTTTTATATATATATTTCTATATATATATATATATATATATATATATATATATATATATATTATATATATATATTATTTTTTGTTATTATATTTATTTTATTTTATGTATTTTATTTACTTTATTTTATTTTTTTATTTATTTTGTTATTATTAAATTATTTATTTTATTGTATTATTTTATTTTAATTATTATTTGAGTATTTTTTATAAATTTTTATATTTATTTTATTTTATTTATTTTATTTAATTATTTATTTATTTTTTTATTATTTTATTTTATTTTATTTCAATATTTTATTATATTTTTTATTTACTTCACGTTTTTAAATATTTTCTTATTTATTTTATTATTTTAGTTATTTTACTATTTTATTTTAAATTTATTTTATTTTTTATTATTGTATTTATTTATTATATATTTATTATTTTACTATTGTATTATTTATTTATTTATTATTTTATATATTTTATTATTTTATTAATTTTATTTTTTACTTATTTATTACTTTATTATTTATTTTATTTATTTATTATTGTTTATTTATTTTATTTTATATTTTTTTATTTTTGTTATATTTTATTTATTTTATTTTATTTTTTATTTATTATTTATTTTATTTAATTTTTTAATTTATTTTATTTAATAATTATTTATTTAAATATTTTAGTATTTATTTATTTATTATATTTTTATTTATTTTTATTATTGTATTCATTTATTTTATTTTATTTTTTATTTTATTTTATTTATTTGTTTTTATTTTATTTTTTATTTTATTATTTATTTTATTTTGTTTTTATTTATTTTTTATTTTAATTATTTTATTTCATTTTTTATTATTTATATATTTATTATTTTATTTATTTATTTTATTTATGTATTGTACTATTTTATTTGCTTATTTATTAATTTATTTTATTATCTATTTTAATATTTATTTTATTTTATTATTATATTAATTTTATTATTTTATTTTATGTTATTTTATTTATTTTTATTTTATTTAATAAACTATTTTATTTATTGTATTTATTTATTTTATTTATTTATTTTATGTATTTATTTTATGTTTATTTATTTCATTATTTATATATTAATTTTATTTTTTATTTATTTACTTAATTATTTCATTATTTTATTTATTTTATTATACGTGCTTTATTTATTTTATTTTATGTTATTGTTTTATTTATTTTTTATTTTATTTTATTTTATTTATTTTATTTATTTTATTTTTTATTTTTCTATTTACATTGTTTTATTATTTTATTATTTATTTTATTTAAATTTTATATTTTTATTTTATTAATTTTTTATTTTATTTATGTATTTATTATTATTTATTTGTATACATTTTATTATTGTTCTTTTATTTATTTTCATATTTTATTTTATTATTTTATTGGCTATAATTTTGCATAATTTTTTATTATTTTAATTTTTTTTTTATTTTATGATTTATTAATTTATTTTAGTATTTATTTTGTTATTGGTAACCATTGAAAAAGGTCCTGAGTAAAAATCGCAAGGTCTCACTTATATTTGGTTTTTTAGAATTCGTATAAATTTTTTTGGGTGAACATCACAAGTATGCAGTTTTCTTTATTGCCCTAAAAAATGAAATAAAATGAATTAGGAATGACGAGAAGGTGTCATGTTGGGGGTGTCTGACGGAAACCATTAATTAGAACAGATGAAAGTATCAGTGTTTTCATGTCAGGATTTGCGTGGCATTAAGGCTGGCTGGGGCAGAAAAAATTATTTAAATATTTGTGCCTGTTGTGCTTTGTGCTTTTTGTGAGTGATCTAATATTAGACATAACATATTATGAACTTATGCCCTGAAAGCCAGGTTTGCCCACACCACATTGATCGTGAATGTTAATGCTTATTGGAACTGTGGATACAAAGAGGAAAGTTTGGGGGAATATGATGTCGATCAGGTTGTAGAGACTCAAGGTCATTCATTGAGAGCAGGAAACCACAGCCAGAGAGAGTTTGTACATAGTCAATGATCGTGATTTTTGCATTTTAAATATAACGGTGACAACGTTATGAATGCTCAGGAAAAACGCAAGACGTTAGAATTTTTGATATTCATTTTCCAAAGGTCGGCGATTAATTTCGACAATCTGGATTTAATTTTTTTTTTTTTTTGGTGGGGATCGTCAGGTACTGAACGAGTCTAGAGCATGCGCTCATACGTGTGCACATGCCACACCTGGCTGTGTCGCACTGGTTGTAGGTGTGAAAGTCACCATATTTTACAAAATACTGCAGTGCCGCTTCTGGTTGTGTTTCAGATTTATCCATCAGCAGCGCAGAAGAAAAAATTGAATTCCAACTCTCCGGTTAACACGAACGCAGCATTAATGATTTGAATTTTTTCTGGACCCACCAAAGTAAATTCTGCAGTGCAGTTCCACTTCTCAGTTTATCTTAAATGTTCCAAGTGACCTTTTCTTAACTTTTTGCTTTGGTTTTCACATAAACGAAAGAATAAGTTAGTGTCCTGCCGTATCTTACAGTTAAGGTAGGATTATTTTATCCACTATATTCAGGACCACCTTTCAAAATGATTCAGTATACCCACCATCTTCCGCTGACCACCGTTTCAAGTGGTGTCAAAATTTCCTTGCGAGATGAAAAATCAGATGTGTGTAATTAACTGCATCTGGGCACGACACAGAAACTGGAGAAATTCTAGACATTCAGAAAATAGAATAAATTTACAGCAGGAAAATGGGTAGGAAAAAATAGAATTAAAGAGAAGAATGAGTATCAAAGTAAAATCAAAGGGGTGGGAGAGAGAGAGAGAGAGAGAGAGAGAAGACGTCGATTCCATAGTCGTATTTTGTATCCTTGAAGTAGAGGCCTTAAAATCAGGAATTTTTTGCATCGCAAGGCCAAAGCAGATGTCCTCCAAGCAGGACATTTCAGGGGTCCCCTGAGACAAGGCAACCGTCTTAAGATCTGGAGGTCCCGTGATGGAAGGAAGAGATGAAAGACGAAGATCTCATATGAAAATTCCTGAATCCGTCTACTCTTACTGCCCACATTTCAACTTCCTTTTCAAACGTCTTTCTTGGACATCAAGGCTTCGCAGACCCATGAATATGTCAAATAACATCAAGATCATTATTTTGTATTTGTTTGTTGTTCTCTTATATGCTTTTTCTTTTTTGAGGTACGCTTCATACGTTGGTATTTCTTGGTGGTTTGTTCACTACTTTTAAATCACCATTACCAATTTAATAATAAGAAATGTGACCAATCGACACAATCATGGCCTCTATAATTTTGCAAATCAACGTTATCATCATTTTGATTGTTAACATTCCTTTCAAAGCCTTTCTAATCTTTTCGATTCTTCTGAGAGTTAATTGAGCCGTGTTGTCCACATTTAATAAATAATGAAATAAAAAAAATGTCCGTAAGGTGGACGGCGTTCGGTTTGTTATGAAGGCTCTTTTGATTGTTTTTGACTGCCTTCAACATTTTAGCATTTGTAGGTAAAGAAGTTATGAAGACAGTTTTATCGCTATTGATACATCATCTTCAGTCGTACTTGAGCATTAGATATTTGCTTGATATAATGGGGTTGAAGATTAAAGATTTTTCATTGGGATATCCACACATTCTACAGGTTGAAAGAGAGGAGAGAGAGAGAGAGAGAGATTACACTGCTTTTGTCTAATTTTGCTGGGTTTGTTTCCCATGTACCAATATGTTTCATAATTTGTGTGTGTGTGTGTGTGTGTGACACACGCAGAGAGAAAGAGAGAGAGAGAAGCCCTTTGTAGTTATTCCTCTAATACGTCAGTTTTAAATAAAAAGCTCCACTCCATTTTCGCCAAGAACTGCATCCATATCTTTTAATCCCTCGAATGCTGGTGATTTTTGTAGCATAAATCCCACACAGAGCACTCATTACTTTCCCCCTTTTTCCAGATTTCTTTTAGTTGGCTTCATACAAGAAATCGCCATTAAGGAATTGGCCCCCCCAACCCCCAACCCCGGCCACAAATATGTATTCCATTCAGATGAAAATAGTTTTTTCATCGCGGAGTTAAACACAATTAAAAGTGGTTGATTCCTGCTTTATTTCAGTATTTCGTTTCTTTTTAAGCAATCATGCATCATATTGCATTAATACTGTAACAGCCTGAATTCTGAGTTAAATTACTGTCAGCTGAAGTGTTATTAAGCAATTTTGATAAATTGCATATCTGTAGAAAACGTTTGTAGGAAATATTCTCGACAGGTTTGAAAGTGTGACATTTTTTCTCATAATTATACAGAGCACAAAGTGCTGTACAGGATGATACATCTTCATCGTTAATTTGTTTATGGTGTTAACACATTATGGTATCTTTATACAATAGCAGACACAGAACGGTGAAAAGTCAGTTTCTGAAGCGACTTTAGTATATATAATATTATGAAGGAAAAGGAAGCTAAGAATTAAGGTAATGAATGTTAGTAAGGTTGAGGAGAGACAGAAGGAAAGTTAGTAAGTATGATGTTAGACGTTGAATCACCAGTGAAAATAAATGTCAAGGAAGCAAAAGTTTGAATGTGTAAAGGGACTGCTGCTGAGCCCACTCTCTTTATAGAAAGAAGTACGGATGTAGAATGTATATTAAATGAGGTAAAGTAATTTAGGTAAATTGTTTTAACTAAAAACTGATAAATGCACGGAGGTTGTAATGCTGGAAATATACTTAACAGACACGCGTTATTCTTTAGATAGAAGATTAATGGAAGGAGAGGTTTGTGAAGAGGAAGATAAGAGATTACTGGTCAGGTTGGTGGCAGCACCTCAAGGTTTTCCTGTAGCTGTGGAATTCAGCTGTTCTGTTTCTGTCTTGGCTCAGCAGTTTATTGTTTGTTGTAATTTTCTTTATCAACTCATTTCCATGTTTTAAATTTTCTTCGTCTGCGTCTTGGTTTCACTTGTAAATCTAAAATTTACACAAAATAGTACTAAAGTACCTGTATACAAAAGTAGAAAAAACGCTAAAATATCTCTCGTCAGAGGTAGAAGACTGTCCACTCCTCAACAGTTAACTGTCATTTTGTTGATGTTTCGCTTTAGTGGCGTTTTAATCTCCATAATCCTTCTTGGTGATTTATTTTGAATGATGATTATTTCACAAGTAAAGCTCTTACTTTATTATTTCATGTATCTTCTCAAGCCAAGTTATAGTCCATGAAATGGAATGTATGAAAGACAGATTAAGAAGCCACATATATAGTGCTAACTGATCTGTGTTACTCGGCCCATCGATACATGCATATAAAATCTTCTGACTCTGGAAAGATGTTTCATCTAATTAAAGAACCATATTCGTTTAGGTAAACCTTGTTTTCAGTGCCTTTCTAGATTTATCAAATAAAGTGGTTTCATTGTCACCAAAAATTTCACAATAAAGTAAACTAAGTTATATCTATCTTTATTTTATTTTCCGTAGGATGGGATTGGTATTTCCATAAGTTTCAGAATGTCAGGTCGGACTTTCTCTCCCCTTTCCTAGGTCAGGAAATCGTATTGTGTAGGTGATGCACGCTATAGCCTCTTCGTCTTTCCACTGAGTTCGTATTTCAACTCAATGATGTTTATTGCAGTTTGCTGATGGCTGTTCATTATCTGTGACAGGTGTCGTGCAGAGGAATGTATGAGGACAATTCATCTCCTGGAGTGCCTGTCGACTCCTGAAGCAAGCCTCGAGTTAAAATTGTGGCAATTGACCGATTGCAAAGACTAAGAGATTCATTTTCCTTCCAGAACAGTTAATTTTCGTAGCTAATACATATTAAAACAAACAAGATAAATGTAAATATTGTACTTACTGTTAAAGTGATATATTAGGTAAAAAGCACACGAAGTAAATAATTCAGTAATCTTGAAAATAGAAAAGAAAGCTGAGCTTTTGACAATTAATCTTGCTAAAGTATCATATGTTACGTTTCTACTATGTGTGAACCTATGTATTATTAACGTGTATTATTATATTATTATTGTAATATTATTTTTGGCTTCAAGTGACAGGTTACGTGTAATCTTGGTTTGCAGGGCCGTAAAATTTACGTAAATTGAATAATACATGATCAACCAAGACTCTCACACGTAACATTGGCGACCTTGCGTGAGAATCTAAAGTACATTTTAGAGAAAGAATCTGGAGAAAAGGAAATTAAAATTACATTAATTCCAAAAAAAAAAAAAAAAAAAAAATAAAAATAAAAGTCAGATATCGAACTCCATTTCATTCTTCCAAACAAGGAACGAGGCATAATAATAAGCAGTAAAGAGAATAGTTATAATAACAAGTGTAGCGAGAATTAGCGTAGGAAAGGGTGCGTCGAGCAGAGTCATAATTTATAACGAGACTAAGACAAGGACATTTTACCGTGTTCGGATTGTGAGTCAAGTCGTTCAAGTAACGAATTAAGGCCGAGAAAGCGGAGCCTGTTTCATGTACACAAAGTAATTTAGAAATCGCGTCGGCAATTCCGATCGTTATTGTTTGCATATAGCGGGAATCATTCAAAAACCGTGTCAGTGAAGTAGCAAACGAACGGAATAGTAATTTTATCATAAAATACATTTTCAGTAAAGTAAATTTACGTCCGTTCCAAATCACGCAAATCTTTTCATTGTTTGTTTAATGTTTCACCGTGAGAATACGATAACAAAAGACACAAAGTTGTTTGGTAATTTAGTTTTCCATCCGTAACGTAAAACGCTATGCATGATTGGTATATTTAAAGTAAAATCTGGATACCTGCATTTGTTTCGTTGTTTGAATTTGTGCTAAAAAGAAAATACCTTGGCCTCAAGGGTTGTTTTGAAATTGTTCGAACTGTTTGTGAGAGAAACGGCCATTTGGGGTTTCCTTCGCGGCCGAGGTTGTTTTGAAATTTAGGCCTAACGGGATTTTCCGCCATCTTAAGACCTTGTTATTGTCATTCTCTGTTGTGACCACTCTGCTCCCAGCCCTTTGGAACTACTTTCTTATGTAGTAAGTTAGACAGACTATCTTAGACAAAAAAAAACCAAAAGATAATTTAGGCAGGAAAGATAGGCCTTAGTTAGAGTAATAACAAGTTCCTATACGAATACCTACTATAAAAATCATATAAAGAAAATTTAAAATTTTTACGATAAACTTTTGTGACGTCGGCTCCCGGGAAAATTAAGATAATAAAGTAATCCCTAAGGAAGCCAAGACGACGCATCTATATCATTTTTATTAAGATCCATGCCATTGTGCATGTATAAAATCTTTGTTTACATGTTCTCAAGCAGCAAGAAATTCGCTGATTGAAAAAATCTCTCTCTCTCTCTCTCTCTCTTCTCTCTCTCTCTCTCTCTCTCTCTCCATTCAAGTAAGCATTCTAACCTAAGTGTACGTGACCCTCTTCAAAGAAAGAACGGCCGACACTAGGCTAATTAATTGAATACTTTAAACCAAATAAAGAAACACCTCTGTCCCACAATAGATGAGGACAAGTTAAGAGTAATTACAATACAGTGATAAACTGTCGGTCACGAGTGAGGCCTGCTATCCAGACCGAAGCAAACAGTAGTTTTCACCCTCTGAAAAAGAAGGGGCCAGCACTGGGGCCGGTACTGGGACCAGCCACTCACGAGGATCTTTAAGAAAAAAAAAAAAAAAAAAACCAAATTCACTTTATTCCACAGTGCCAATAATTTGCAGCACTCATCACTTGAATAGCTTACTTCTCTCTCTCTCTCTCTTTACTTTTCCCTTCCCTCTCTCTCATTCGATTGTTGCACTCTGCAGGGGTGTAGAGTGCCTTTCCTCCCATATAGCCTAGTTGGACTCCAGTAGAGGGTCCCTAGGAACACATTGGCACCATAAGTGCCACCAAGCAAGAATCCAGAAAAATAAATAAAACAAAACCAAAAGGGAACACAGAAGAGAAAGTTCTTCTGGAACCTAACCTGCACCAGTGCCTAGGGATACTGAGTGCCACCAGTGTGACCTGTACACGGCACACCCAAACTACAGTGCCACCTTTTGAAAGGGTGCCACGTCATTGAAGAGACACTTCCTGCTGCCCAAGTACGCCCACTCGACCCGGTTAGACGCCCTTCCCCACCAGAACCATGGCAGCAGAGCATTATAAAACCTTCCTGGGGCTGGGGACGGCGGCAGGTCTCACCGGCTCGGAACTTACTACCTGGGTTAAGGAGCAAGTGGACGACTTGGCCAAGCGGGAGAAGGAAGAAAGACTCGAGCAGAGGAAGTATGAAGCCGAGCAGAGGAAGTATGAAGAAGAACGAGGGTGTATGAAGCAAAGGCAATATGAAGAGGAAAGAGAAGAAAGAAGGAGACAGCATGAGTTAGCCTGCAAGGAAACTGAGTTAGCCCTAAAGGAGAAGGAGCTCGAGCTTGAGAGAGCGAAAATGGAGAATGCCGAAGCTATGGCTAGCCATCAAGCCTCCAGTCCTACACCTGCTGCATCAAACGCTCCAATTTCGAGCATCAATTCCCTAGTCCCCAAGTGGACTGAGGACGAGCCAGAAGCATGGCTGGAGGAGATCGAGGCTCTTTTCGATAACTACAGCACCACGGAGACGGAGAGAGCCTTAATACTAGCCAAGCATATGGAGGGAAAAGCCAAGGCAGCGCTTCGCTCACTGGAGAAGAGCCAGAGAGGCAACATGGCAGAAGTTCGTAGAGTCATTACAAAGGCCTACGAGATAACCCCAGAAAAATGGAGACAACGGTTCCGAGGTCTTGCCAAGGAAGTCGGCTGGTCTTGGACGGAATGGGCATGTCACAAAACCCAGTCCGCACGCGCTGGTTCGACTCCTTGGCCTGCATGACGTTTGAGGATCTTTTCAATCGGACCATGCTAGAAGACCTTTTCCAATGTGTGCCAGGGCCCCTTGCGGTATATCTTAACGATAAACAGCCCTCCACACTTATGGAAGCTTGTCGCATGGCTGATTCGTGGAAAACCTTCAATCAGTCGCATAGCACCTCTCAGAAGCGAATCATCCCTCCGCCTACCTCTCGAACTCCACTCGCCCGAAGAATGGACTGCCTAGCAAGACCCTGTGCAACTATTGCAAGAAGGGGGCCATGCTGAAGCTGAGTGCCGATACAAACTCGGCACTAATAAGCAGCCTAACCCTACCAGCCAGAACTCCGCTCGATTCATCCGCTCAGCCCTCTCCTCCAACAGTTACTGCAGGCCACCGAGCCCATCCAAAAGGCCCGTGCAGATCCTGTGGGGCTGCTAGCCACTACAATGCTGGATCTCCGGCCTGTCCACATCATGTCCCCACCACCAAATTTGTCAACCTAATCAGCACTTCATTTTCTGCTGCTGGTCCGCACCGGATCCTTTACCCGAGACTGAAACCCAGTTCATCTCGGTGGCCCCTCTTCAGAGCACTAGCCTGCCAGTGACCCTTCCGGTCACAGTAGACACTGGCGCAGATATTAGCCTGATCACTAGGGCCCAAATTGCCAGCCGGTGCCATGGTTGACGAAGAAACCCGTGGGAAATGAAGTGGATAGAGGGCCACACCATCACCGTTCCTACGGTCCAACTCCAGGTTATGACACCTTGGGGCACGATACCCCCACCGCCTTGGCGTGGTAGGTGGAATTCGGCCCGGAGTGGTCTTCTTGTTGGGTCGGGATCTTCTCTCGGAAGCCCGTCACCAACGCCACTCCACCCCAGCCACGTTACCTCCTCCACGGAGGCCCCATTAAAACTCTCAACCATGACAAACCTCCACCTTCCGCCCACCAAAGTGGTCCGAAGGGCACCACCCAACCTATTTCAGGCCTAGCCCTCTCCAATCGCGAAGGGCTGGCCCACCAAGAGGTCCTCCCCCGCGAAGAGAGATTCAGGAGGAGCAGTACCGCTGCAGGACGTGCAAGCGGGCAGACCACTCCACAAATTGGGAGGGCTGCCCAACCAAGCAACGCCAGCGGGCGCCCCGAACAAAACTCACCGAGAGGCTACGATCTCCTGCTGGGGCAGGAATCTCTGCCGCAGCCAAACCCAAGTCGTCCGCGAGGTGTGCACCTCGGACCCCTTCAGGCATGCCTGACCTCAACTGCTGCCAGTGCCACTTGCGAGCACTGAGCAGTGCCAGACTCCGTCCGCCACGGACGTTGAGCTACCAATGGAAAAGGCCCCTATGCCGGGTCTAAATCATGAGGCGAATCCTCCTCCGGGAGATTTAGGATTCCCCATGCAGTTGATCATTGCGACTGGAGAGCCTCCAGAGCCTCCAGCACCGAACCTTCTTCTTCGCAAAATTTGACTCAGGGGATGAACCCCGGAGGATCGAAATGGTACCCTCCCTTGGAAGACCAGGAACTGGCATCCTCGGACGCAGAAGTCGAGATCGCTCTCGCTCCGGTTGTCGCAGCAGCCGGAGTAGGAGTCCTCCCGCAGCTTTTGCAGTTGCCCCTGACTTCGCGCCCGCTGGCCTCCTGGCCTGTCCCCGGGAGTCGGTGCTCTCATCACCTGCTAGGCCAGCTACTGATAGGCCTTGGAGGAAACCGAAGAAGAAGAAGAAGGGGCGGAAGAGAGCCCAGTAGTTGCCGAGCTATACGCTCCTCCTGGCACTAGTGCCCTCTCGGCACAGTGCCCTAACATCTAAGAGTGATCCTGGCCCCTTGCCCAGAGAAGGTAGCCAGTGTGATCTCTTCCTTTTATTTGTACCTAGCCTAGGCCACCTTAAAGTACAGTACATCAATTTAGTAACCTTGTTCTTTCCACTTACCACCGAGCCGCAGTAATCATGTAAGTAGCCTAACTAATTTCAGTAATCTCAACTATTGTGAAACGAGCCACGATGCTCGTGACACGCATGGCCTAAGACCTCAAGTGAGGCACCCATTTATCATATGAGGCAACCCTCATGAATTAACTAGTAAATTTTAATTGTATTAAACATAAACCATGTTGTAATTTAGTTAGAATATTAACTCTTATGTTGGTGCTACGGTCGGGTTAGGATAGGTTAGGCTAGGGGAATATCATAGAATGTACCACTAGGCTAGGTCTAAAACACATCATGATTGTAGGAGGTAGCCTATAAAAACCGTGAGCACCTTCTAGTACTATTAGAATTAGGTTAAGTAGTGATTATAGCTCATATCCTATCTAGGTTAGTAGTTCTGTAGCTAGGTAGGCTAACCAGGACTAATCTGCTCAGGGGAAGGAGAGTAACCTACGAGAGGCGAACAGCTTGTTTAGTATAGACCTTCACGCCCGAAAAGGGAGTGAAGGCCCTGCTGGGGGAGCTTTTATAAATATTTACTGCTGTTCGCCCTCAACATTTAGGGATAGAAATATCAGCCTGACTGAGACAGGGAAATTGCTTTGTCCCACGCTTGCATCCAGTTCAAACTTTTAACATCCGATGGAGAAAGGAATAGGTAGCATTTAGGCATTTAACCCCATAGGCTGGAAAAAGTTTGTAAACAAAATATGTTAGGCATTAGGGACCTAAGCCCCAGAGAGGGTTTACGCTTTTTCCTAGTTATGGTGGCTCATAAGCTTTATTCTATGTTTCGAATGCCTTGTCAAGAACGTCGGATTGCCTGGGCTGATAGGCCCTCCTCTGGAAGAACGGCTCGGTCGGGTCAGAGATCAGAGAGATCCCAGCGGTCACGAACCAGGGTGACGCTCCGTCGTGCCCGAACGATATTCTTTTTCTTTATTACTTTTCCTCCTACGTCTATCTTAATTAGTGAATTGGGAAGACTGCCAGAATAACTCCTGAGGTCCTCGTTTGCGCAGCGACTGACGTCACGGTAAGTCCGATTCTTGTTGAAGCTTCGCCCATTGACTAGTACTTTTCTGTATTTCTGTATTTTTCTTTTTTTTCTCCTTCAGCCACCACTTAGGGGTATATGTGTTTACAAAGTCTAGATTAAGCCAAATTATTTTATTGTTAGCTTCAACCCCATTATTCCAGTAAAATACCTTTAGGATTTAGGGTAAGCAAAATCAGGTTAAATCTCGATGCTTTTGTATGCCTCAACCCGAATGTTTGGAAGAACCGTTGCTTTAAAATCAAATTCATCTCAAATATTCTTTGTTAAGGTTAATAACCCTAACTGGCGACCTTTGGCTAATTAACGTCTGTCTTTGAGGTTAACTTTTGGCTTCAAGTGACAGGTTACGTGTAATCTTGGTTTGCAGGGCCGTAAAAATTACGTAAATTGAATAATACATGATCAACCAAGACTTCACACGTAACAATATATATATATATGCATATATATATATATATACAATGCCGCCTATAACTCCTATATATATAAACGTATATATATATATATATATATTGTCATATATATATATATATATATATATATATATATATATATATATATATATAATATATACAAATATATATATATATATAAAAATATATTAATATATATATATATAACACCTAAAATAGGAATTGTATATGGCTATATATATCAATTATATATAATATATATAAAACAGGTCAGTCTAATAATACTATATTTTAACATTTAATGAAAAGTCCCATATAGAATACATTTATTTTATAAAGAACATACTATTTACCAGGAACTTGTTAGAATCTATTTTATCCAGTTGACTTATAAGAATAATTTTATATGTAATAAAGGTTTTATTATTCAATTCCACCCTGTAATAAAAAAGTATAGGATACCCTTAAGATTAGGGAGAAGGTATACTAGGCCTAGCTCATCACTGTTTAATTTCCCATTTTGGTGGTAACTAAAAAAGGATGGTTCAATCCGTAATGTATGGATTTTAGGAAATTAAATGAATAGACCATTCCATGCAGGTAATTGGCATGTTTGCCAGATTTGTTTTAGTAGAGCGGATAACAAGATAATTGTGCACTTGGTGATACATGCATGAAATTTGGAACACATATTGCTAGTAGGTCACTTTTCACGAAAAAACGTTAGCCACTTGAAAATCCAAAATGGTGGCCATTTTTCAAGATGGCCGCCATTTTTAGCAGTCGATATTAGTAAAATCTTACATTCGGTATTTTTTGTTACTTCTTGAGTTGTTGTTTTAATTTAAATGTATAGAATGAATTCGTGAGTATTATATAATAGTATAAAGTGCATTATAAAACTATTTTATTGCTATATATTCCATAAATATGTATGATGAATGATACAGTACACTAAAAAGATACGTATCAAATAACTGAAAAATATTATTCCACTAATTAGTTTTCTTGTTTATTTAGCTATGTATTAATTAATTCTATGTATACCTTTATGTGATATTACAACAAATTTGCAAAATACAACATTAATATATATTATATATATTTGTCCATTTACATGCACATATAATTATACTTATATATATATATATATATATATATATATATATATATATATATATAATATAAAATATGTATTTATATATATATATATATATAAATATATAATATTATATATTTATATATTTATATATATATATATATATAAATAGTTTATATATATATATATATATATATATATATATATATATATACATTCACAAACAATTCTAGTTCTGCCAGGAACATGCATAGAGAGCAATAGAGCCCATATATATTTGTCCATTTACATGTTACAATAATTATACTTATATATACACACAATTCTAGTCCTGACAGGAACATGCACAGAGAGCAGTACAGCTCACTCCGGTGTGGTAACATTTGCATCTAACATGACAGTACCCATTACAACCACATTTTCTCAGTTCTTGACAAATATTTTAGCAATTGGTGGAAGTGTTGTCCATGTTGTTTTCCATTCTTCACCCTCTTTTGTCCAGAAACATAGCTGGACTTAACACATCAGTCTGACGAACTAATGCCTGATTCCATAATGTATCCTGCTTGGAAAGCTGCACCTTTTGCATGTTCAAGCAAAGCAGACTGACTTGGAGGAATTGAATCATATGCTCTCAGCTTCCTGAAACAAGTCTAACCTGGCATCAGTGACACTAGCACATGAACTTTAAAGAATCGAATATGACAACAACATGACCTTTCTAAGACCTTCAGATCATCATTAGCATTTAACTTCCTGTGGACAGTCACTGAATTTCTTGAAGACTGAGGTTACTTCACAGTAAACATGTTTCCATGCTGACTTTTCGCTTTTCCATGAAAAGCTGATCAAACAAACATTACATCCAGTAAATGCATGAAAAAATGGAAGCCTCTTAGCTTTGTCTTTACCAATAAAATTTACAATGTCAGTGAACTGGGATGTATCGAAAATGTTTTCTCTATGTCCATAAGCTACAAGTGCAGTGAGATTTGATAGAACAGATTTATAATTAGTACATCAAATAAAATAGCTCTGATTATGATTTTCTGTTTCCTTCAAAAAAGCATTCTTAGCATGGAGAAAGATCCATGTATCTGTTTCCTTTTGACTGCAAGGAGTTATGTTGACTAATGATCACATCACCTCGTTGCACAAAGCTTCTGTTTCTTTTGTCACAGTTACTGTGCTGGCTATCAGAAGTTTTCTTACAAAGTGGATAGTGTTAACATAACCTGGTCAGCCCATCATGCAGTGAAACAGAGTGTCCCAAATTTTACATTAGCATCACATCCCTCATGCCACTGCTTTATGAACAAAGTACATTCAGTTGCTGCAATAAAACATGTGATGGGCAAAATAATTGATATTGTTGCTTTCCTGAATCCAGGACAAACTCCAGTTATAGCAGCTGCTCATTATCCACTTTGTAAGAGCTACTTTAAATAGCCAGCTGTATTCTTGCTGCAGATATCTGTTGATGGAGGCTGTGTCACGTAGGGACATGTTATATGTTGCTGGTGGAAGTGGCTTTCTGGATATAAATATTCATGGTTTTTACATTAATGTACGACTCTGGAAGATGAGGAATTTTTTGGCTTTAGTTTCACTCTGTTGTGGTTTCTTTTTTCTCCTGAGTTTCTGAGGTAGAGTACTGAAAAACAGATATACTGGTGCCATGGAAAGAAGAAGTGGCTGTAATTGCTGTTGGGTTATGAGCAATATTGTCTCATAGCAGAAGTTGTAAATAACCCTTTCCACAATATTGGTGGACACACAACCCCATCTCCTACATATTGGTTTACTACTGCATCTCCAAGTTGCGATGAGATTTCTAAAACTCGGTCATATACTATTTTCTTGTAGTATATCAATTAGTTGTCTCTTTCTAGTTTTTTGCAAACAGTTTCAATGCTAGCATACAATGGAAATGGAGTTTCACGATTTTTGAGTGTCTATGTTTTGAGAGGTCATCTATCCTAGTATAACAATTATACTGAAACAGTTGTGCAATTGCAAAATCTGATCTCAGTCTACTTGCTGCTGAAGTTGGGACCCTCTAATACCAGCACCATTTCCACCATAGACACAAACTGAAGAAGACTGGATTCAACAGACCCTCAATATGTTTTTTCTAAATTCATTTTCAAATTTGATCTTGTGGTCAATCATCTCTTTCCTGATAATTTTGGCTGCTTTAGCAAGGCTAATGGCATCACTATAAACACATGCATCAGACAGAGCTGAACTCGCATCTTTCTTAAAGGCAATAAGCACATCTCTCCCTTGATGATGAGCCTCCAAATTGGGTATGTGGAGTGAGTTGATCTTTGAATCTAGTTGAATGTACATTTGGTGAATCAATTCCCAGTTGTACAAGCCTCTACTTGTAAAGGGTTTAAGCTCAGTAAGTTTAAACACAACAGATCCGTCTGCACTTATTGCTTGTTTCTGTAATATAGGTAACCAGTTCAGAAAAAGCAGTTGGATAGGCATGTTTTTTGTTTCTACTCTCAATAGTAGCCTCATATTTTTAGCATTTATATAAAGCTCTTTCCCTATTGTACAATGTTACAAGGCATAGTGGGTGATACTTTAGTTCTTGTGCTACAACATCAGGGCCACCAAGGGTTGCCAGCAGCTTGCCATCACCAAGTGTCATTGCACACTCTTTTAATCTATTATTAAGTTCTCCTGTCATTGCTTTCCTAAACTCCTCGGTTCCCCAATTTTTACTACACAAAAAACGTTAGAAGATCATTTGTTTTTTGTTTGAGTCCTTTTTCACCTTACTTTTTCTTCCTCATTACTTGTGTCAGGTGCTTGATTTCCGTTTTTGAGCCCTTTGAGCTTTGTGTTATTAAACATCAATCTGCATGTTTGGTGATACACTGCTTTGTTTTTCCTCATAGTTTCTTCAATCCCATTTTCATTTAAGTCTAGCTGGATTCAGAGGAATGGGAAGTTCATTTATGGCATGAAAAAGAGGAACATTTTCAAAAATATTGCAGTAACTATCATGTTCTGTTTTATAACTTGGAGGCTACTTCAATTCCTCTCCTTTATCCTGTTGACAGAGACAGCATTTGTTCCAATCAGTTTGTTGGTCTGGATTTGTTGCAGAAGGAGATGGGCAATCTTGTTCTGATTCAGCCATCATATCTGCAATTAAAAAGATAAATCCAACCCAAATCTAGTCATTTAATCATATAAAAAAAAACTCTACAAATAAAGATACATCAAAATTTGCAATAACATCTAAAAAAATTGGGTAAATAGTGGATTTTTGTGTTTCACATGTGAAAATGGCGGCCATCTTGAAAAATGGTGGCCATCTTGGATTTTTGATTGGCTAACGATATTTTCATACTGTGGTGGGTATTAAGGTTATTTGTGCCAAGTTTCATGCTTGTATCATCAAATGCATGATTCCATGCAAATATCACAGTTAGCCGCCCTACTATTTGCGGAGATTGGAGGTAGGAATATTTATTCATCAACTGATCTCATGCAAGGGATTTTTGCAAGTGCCACTGAGTGAGGAGAGTAGAAAAAGTGACCGCTTTTTTTGTCCCAAATAATATATTATGAATTTACACAGATGCCTTTTGGTTTGTTAGGCAGTCCTATTACATTTACAATGTTAGTGAATAATGTCTTGTAAGGGATGTTGGGGAAAAATGTGTCTGTTTATATAGATGACATTTTAAATGCTAAATCCATTCCACTTTTCATTTAGAAATGCTTAGGAAATCCTTAGGGAGGCTTAGAATGGCAGGTTTACAGATTAAACTAGCCAAGTGTGATTTCTTGAAGAGACAGATTGTATACTTAGGACATGTCATATTCGAAAGAAGGTATTCAGTGAATGACGAGAAGGTAAGAGGAATTGTGGATTTTCCTGCACCAAAATTTCCTGAAAAAAGTCTGCTCACTCATGGAATCGCAAGAAGGTTTTCTGCCAATTCATGAAAGGTTTTTCTACATTGTCAGCACCTTTGACAGATGTACTGAGAGATGATGTACAATTCTCATTTCCCCGGTCAGAAGCTCAGCAGGCAGCTCTTCTGAAATACAAAGAGGCTTTGATGTGTCCTCCAGTTTTAAAATTCCCAGATTTTTCTTTACCTTTCACATTAGTGACTGATGCCAGTCAAGAGTGGGCAGGTGCTTGCGAATGCAGAAGTTTGAGGGTAAATTACATCCAATAGCTTTTATAGCAGGAAGTTCAAGAGTCCAAGACACAAGGGCGTAATGAACGGTTAATGGTGACAGTGGACAAAGAGGCATTCGCTATGGCGTCTAGTTTATGCATTTAATGATGCTACTAATGGGGAATAAGGTGGAATTCTTACGGATCATGAGCCGTTGTTGGATCTTTTTAATAAGCCTGATTTGTCTCATAAGAGGGCTAGGTGGTTTTTGACAATTAGGGATTTTGATGCTAAGCTTAAGTACACTGAGGGTAAACATAATGTGGTGGTGGATGCTCTTAGTAGGAATTTTGTGGATACAGAGGGTGAGCTTGTGTATAATGCCACTGGCGAGTGTTTGGATTGTCATATTAGTGTGGTAGAGAAGAAACAAGATGAAGATGAGGTTTTAGCATATGCAAAGGTGTTTCTTAGAGGAGATTGTTAGTGAAAAGGTTATTAGATTTCCTTATTAAGGTCTGGAGTTAGAAGGTACCATAATTTGTGGGTGAGAGAGAATCAAATATAAGTTGAGGAGTTTGTTGAGGATAAGATTTATACAACACAGATTGTGGCAGCAAAGAAGTTGATTCCAGTGGTTTTGGAGATATATACATTGTAATCTGGTAGTCCACATTTGGGGACTGAGAAGATGTACCAGAGTCGTGTGATACGTTTTCTGGAAGAAAGTTTTCTCAGTGGAGAATTCTGTAAAGGCGTGTTCTTGTGTAATTCATGTCTTGGCGAAAGTTCCGTTGTGTAAATTGGGGCCTTTTCCTGTCCCTAGTAGGCTGTTTGAGAGGGTTTGTATGGATATTCTAACAACTTTTAAGAGTCAGGGTATGGAAATAAGCATTTGTTCATGATTACAGATGAGTTAATGAGGTTTGTGGAGACTTTTCCGTTAAAGAATAAGACAGCAGATGAAGTTGCAGTGACATTTTTCATAGGTATATTTGTGGATATGGGGTCCCGGAGATACTTATCACTAATAATAATGGGAGAGAATTTGTGAACAGAATACTACAGTGTCTTGCAGAAGTGATGGAGATAAAAAAGTAAATATTCTTCCATATAGGCCAGAAGCTAATTTGTGTGAAGCTCTGAGAGTTACAATAGGTGGTAATGATAAGAAGAATTATATATATATATATATATAGATTTGGTTAGACAGCACAAATACGATGGTTGAGTGATATGATTGGTGTCTCGCCTGTTGAGGCATTATTTGGTTATCCAGTTTGGGGTGCATTTGATTTGTTGTTGATACTGATAATGGGAGAAAATTTGTAACAGAATACTAAGTGTCTTGCAGAAGTGATGGAGATAAAAAAAGTAAATATTCTTCCATATAGGCCAGAAGCTAATGGGTTGCGTGAAGCTCTGAGAGTTACAATAGGTGGTAATGATAAGAATTGAGATATATACATATAGATTTGGTTAGACATAGCACAAATACGATGGTTAGTGATATGATTGGTGTCTCGCCTGTTGAGGCATTATTTGGTTATCCAGTTCGGGGTGCATTTGATTTGTTGTTGATACCTTCATGTTGTGACGATACAGTTAAATCATTAATTGCTACAGCTAAAAAGAGACATGCACATCTTAGTAGTAATTTGGAGGGGATAGTTTGGAAAAGTTAAGTGGGAGTAACACAGAGTTACAGGAGCGTTTTGATGATTTGAGAAAAACATTCAATGTGTTACAAGTTACAATTCAGGA
>NC_089754.1:9925302-9957802 GCF_040412425.1 Macrobrachium rosenbergii
TACTCCATACTTGAGGTTTTCCTGGGGCAGTCTTCTAAAGCCTGACAAACCTTCGAATTTTACCCAACTTCCTGACACATCAGTGAGTCAGTCGCTACCATTTCATTAAACTCACCCTTCACCGTAAGATATGGTGGAAATAATGAACACATGCTGGTCTGCTGGTATAGTGGTTAGTGTCGTGGCATGCCAGTCAGATGTCACGAGTTTGCGTCTTCCCCGGGGGGATGAAAAATCACTGGCTCTGTACCATGATCAGTTACTGTTGCAGTGTGGGGTCTATGGTGGGAGGTTGAAACCAACATTCGTTGGAAGCTTAAATTTCAAGTCAATGCCCTTGTGTGCTTGTTCCACATGAATAGGTTTCATCTACTGAAATAATAATAATAATAATAATAATAATAATAATAATAATAATAATAATAATAATAATAATAATAATAATGAGCATGTGTTTCACAGAAATAAATTTCTGACTCACACCGGGAAAGTGGGTAAAATTCCTAGTTTGTTAGGCTTCAGAAGTCTGCTGGAAGAACCCTCAGGTAAGTAGTACATAAGTTCCAACTTTTTTATGACTTTGGTAGGTCTGTCAAAAATGCCTTGGACTGTTGTTCAGGAGACGGAGGTTCATTCTCAGTGTGAGCCAGAAATTTATTTCTTGTAACACATATTCATGTGTTCACTATTTTTAGTACCCTGAAGATGACTGGAATAAAAGTGGAAAGTCTTGGTACCTCCTTTTTTTATTTTCATGTCAGGACTTTTTATATACTTCATCCACGGAATCACTGTGGAAATACAAGATATATACATACACACATATATATATATATATATATATTTATTATATATGTTATAATATGTATCACCATTTTATAAGTGTTTATATGTCTCTGTGAAAATTTTGATGTTTTGCTTACAGATTCATCATTTGTTGTGAAGACGTGATTTTAAAATGTCTTTTCTTGCAGATAAGTTGTATATCATGTAAGCTTACATTACTAAGGAATATTTTTCCCTTTGTTCAATGTTTGAAGTTGTATTGTGAAATTCTTATCAGGTCACCACATCCTGTTTGCCGGGAGAGAGGTAAAAAGTTTATCGCTTCCATATTTGCACAGGTGTCTTGTAACTCACACTGGGGAAAAAGAATTCTCTTATGTTATCGTGATGAGCTGTCACCCAATCAGCGAGTTCTCTGTTATATGTTTGTGCTGTATGCTTAACATATCGTTATTAGCTGCGGCTGTGCCTGTTCTGTTCGTAATCTGAGAAAGAGAGAAAGAAGAACAGTAGATAAGTGGAGTTGCTTTGGATCTAAAAGTGCTTTCCATTGTTTGCTCAGCTGCGTAGGTCTCCCAAGAATTTGGTTTAAAAATATGTTTTTCTGCTTGGCCCTGAACAGGAAATGTCCATCATGTAGATAAGGGTCTGACGCTCAGAAACTCAGCCGTGTGTATTCATATACGTGTATACATGTGTATTCTGTAGAATAAGGAATTAGGTATTCTCTGAATGCCCTATGTGTTTTCTTGAGTATTCTGAAAGGACCTGTTGGAGAGTTAAAAGCGCAGTGTTTTTCTAGAGACAGCCAGTCTGCCAGAAAGATCCCTCAGAGAAGCATCTCTCTCTCTCTCTCTCTCTCTCTCTCTCTCTCTCTCTCTCTCTCTCTCTCTCTCTCTCTCTCTCTCTCTCTCTCTCTCTCTCGATAATCCCATTACATATAAGGGAAATAATTTGAAAGGTTTCTGGTTGTAAAAGCTCTGTTAAACTCACCCCAGGAGTGTGTTAATTTTGTAGAAGGTGATCAGGAATATTGTTTTGTGCAAGTGTTGAGAAGATGTATATTGGTGTAATAATTACAAAAGGTAATGTGGTAATTACTGATTTGTAATGGTAAGACTTAAAGTGATATTCTTGGTAATAGAGAATTATTATTTGGAATATGTCTTAGTGCCTTAACAGTGTTTTCTAAAGATTGATATAGTCTTTAGGCACATTTTTGTGATTGGTGTACTTCCATTTTTTGCATATCGCATTCTTATATGTCTGTGCTATCACATTATTATAATTTTATTATTACTGTGTTTTGCTGGTGATTTCTTAGCATTTTGTTAGTGCCTACCTGTTATTGAGATTTTGGAGAATGTTATGTGGATTCCAGTCAGTAATATTTTGGTGACTGTTTGTAATGGTTAATCAGGTAAATACTTGGCACTTGAGTGATAGTTAATAGTCGATTCTTACCTAACCAAATTGTTTCCTTGATAAATTACAGTTTTGTGAATTAAACTTAATTAAGAAATAGTTAAATCTTACACTGTTGTCAATCAATGGTAAATCTTTTGAGATTGTGAACTTTACATATAACTTTTGAACTTAGAAATAAACCTGTTTGTTTTAAAGTTTTTAAAACATAGCGTTTCATTTGACCATCAGTAATTACAGACATTAATGAATGTGTACAAGGTAAGTGATATATCTGTTTGTTCACCTGAGACTTATCTAGGTAAAACAGAACCAGAGAGACAGTTACAGTGCTGGTTGATGATAAACCATATTCCACTAGTCTGGATATAACTTAATAATTGTTGCCTCATCCATAACAAAATAAAGTTACATTGATTTTCTCAAGTGATAAGTAAGTTTATGGGATCATTATACCTTTAAGTTAAGTATATCTTAGTTTAACCAGACCACTGAGCTGATTAACAGCTCTCTAGGGCTGGCCTGAAGGATTAGATTTATTTTTACGTGGCTAAAAACCAATTGGTTACCTAGCAATGGGACCTGCAGCTTATTGTGGAATCAGAACCACATTATAGCAAGAAATGAATTTCTATCACCAGAAACAAATTCCTCTTGTTCTTCACTGGCCGGTCGGAGATTCGAACTCGTGACCAACAGAGTGGTAGCTGAGAACGGAACCCGCTCACCCAGCGAGGAACTTATACCTTTAGAGATTCAGTAACTCTTTGTTATGAGGTTTCAAGTATCTGGTCAATGTGAGGTAACTTTTGGTATTGCTATTTGTGTAATAACCAGGTGCTTGATCACTTCGTAACAATATATATGTATATATATATATATATATATATATATATATATATATATATATATATATATATATATATATATATATATATATATATATATATAGAAAACAAAGTAGTTACAAACAGGCCACAGCATATCTCAGGACAGGGTGACAAAGGAGATAGTCGGTCATCTGTAGGTGGTATTTATTTGCCGAAGCGTTTGTAACACTTTGTTACATCATCAAGGCTAAAAAGAAAATTTACAAATTAAAAGTGGGAATAAAACTAACGACTTCAAAGAGTCTCAACATGCTATATAAATATACATTAAAACAAGACAGTTCATAAAAGCACCTGCTAGACTAAAAGGTTGAAGACTGAATGACTAAAAGAAAAAGGAAGCAGCAAAGAAAACTGGCTCAAGCCAGATACAACTGAACAGAGGTGGTGTGTGAGTTCAACTTAGGAACTAGCTGTTTTATGAATAACGATTCCAAAATTAGCAGTTCGTGTGGATGACTTGTTTGGCCCAAAAACAGAGAAGTCAGAATAATCAATACTTGTATTACATATATTTGAATGATTTCTGATATTAGAAAATTCTGGATTGACAATCTGCAACCAGTACGGTGACTAACACCTTTATGTGAATCTGCTCTGACCCTCAGCAATCGTTTAGTCGATCCCACGTAAGTCCCCAAATTACATCTGGGGCAAGTATATTTATATACGACTGACGATTGCATTATTGGGCAGATTCTATCCTTAAATTTAAAAGGACCTATTGTAAGTGGATTTTTGGTATTAAAATGACTTGCAACATGTTAAAATGTTTTTTATATTGCAGACTTTCAGATTACTTCTAAATTTATCGTCTAGGACGTATGGGATAGCTGCATAGAGTTTCTTCCGTGGTACTGTACTTATAACAGCCGAGTGAGATAGTTTCTTATTTAAGAAATTCTTGCAGTGTTTAAAGAAAACATGAGATGGAAACCAATTAGCCAAATATTTAGTACCACTATTAGAACAATTGACTTCTAACCAGCACACTTTAAAAAACTCCGAGGAGTTCAAATCATATATTTTATGCCAAGACTCTGATTTATATATGACTAGTTATGATGTTGAGTCATTATTTACAAATGTCCCAGTGGAGGAAACAATTGAAGTTATTTTGGATAAAATTTTTATCGAACCCAATGACACTTATTTTAATTATGATCGTTGTCTTTTTAAGAAATTGTTGGAGTTAGCAGTGCTGGACACTGCTTTTATTTTTAATGGTTGTTTGTATAAACAGGTAGATGGGATGGCAATGGGATCACCTCTAGGCCCCACGTTTTCCAACATTTTCATGTGCTCCTGGAGGAGCGCATGTTGGAAAATTGCCCCCTTAAGCTTTTATCCTCTTGTATATAAACGGTTTGTCGATGACACCTTCGTTCTTTTCAAATCAGCTTTTCATGCTGATCAGTTCCTCTCGTACATTAACGAAGTACATCCGAATATTAAGTTTACATTAGAAAGAGAGGACAATAATCAATTACCATTCTTGGATGTTTTGGTGTTCCGACATAATGACAGTTTTAACACTTCCGTTTTTAGAAAAAAGACTTTTACTGGTCTGGGTTCAAACTTTTATAGTGCTTGTTTTTATTATTTTAAACTAAATTCAATTTTTACTCTCCTCCACCGGGCTTATACTCTAACCTCTTCTTGGGACTCTTATCATAAAGAAATAATTTTCTTGCACAAATATTTTACTGATAATTGGTTTCTATCTCATGTTTTCTTTAAACACTGCAAGAATTTCTTAAATAAGAAACTATCTCACTCGGCTGTTATAAGTACAGTACCACGGAAGAAACTCTATGCAGCTATCCCATACGTCCTAGACGATAAATTTAGAAGTAATCTGAAGTCTGCAATAGAAAAACATTTTAACATGTTGCAAGTCATTTTAATACCAAAAATCCACTTACAATAGGGTCCCTTTTTAAATTTAAGGATAGAATCTGCCCAATAATCAATCGTTAGTCGTATATAAATATACTTGCCCCAGATGTAATTTGGGGACTTACGTGGGATCGACTAAACGATTGCTGAGGGTCAGAGCAGATTCACATAAAGGTGTTAGTCACCGTACTGGTTGCAGATTGTCAATCCAGAATTTTCTAATATCAGAAATCATTCAAATATATGTAATACAAGTATTGATTATTCTGACTTCTCTGTTTTGGGCCAAACAAGTCATCCACACGAACTGCTAATTTTGGAATCGTTATTCATAAAACAGCTAGTTCTAAGTTGAACTCACACACCACCTCTGTTCAGTTGTATCTGGCTTGAGCCAGTTTTCTTGCTGCTTCTTTTCTCTTTAGTCATTCAGTCTTCAACCTTTTAGTCTAGCAGGTGCTTTTTATGAACTGTCTTGTTTTAATGTATATTTATATAGCATGTTGAGACTCTCTTGAAGTCGTTAGTTTTATTCCATGTATTTTAATTTGTAAATTTTCTTTTTAGCCTTGATGATGTAACAAAGTGTTACGAAACGCTCGGCAAATAAATACCACCTACAGATGACCGACTATCTCCTTGTCACCCTGTCCTGATATATATATATATATAAATTATATATCTGTCCAGCCAGAATTCGAGTCATGGGTCTTTAGTTTAGATACAGTGATAAACGGTTGCCTTGATAAATTGAATATCAAGTGTGATAGAGCTGATATCGACTGAGCTCTACATACTCTTCTCGAATTCATTATGATAGCTGATTGGTAAGCTTGTACCACGGCTAATTAAGAAGTTTTCTTCGTCACACACATGGTTTTCCTATATTCACAAATATTAAGCTACAAATATCACTTAACATTGAATTGAGTATACCTTAGGAATAACTTATACCTTGGGGAATAATCTGTATTTATAAAAGTGAATGTTTGTATGTTTGGACGCTAAAGAAGTCTGAATTGCTTGACGGACCAGACAAAACTTTGCCCATGACCTCTATGTCACCCCAGAAAGGTTTACAATTCAAAATCAAACCCCTACACCGTGACAGACACACAAACACGAATAAAACAAATAAAATTTTCGTTTTTACCCGTGTTGTTCACCTTTTCTTGAGTAACTTTATGGGAGTCACTAGTAGCTTGGGCAGAAAACTAACGCCTTTTCTGTTGGTGACGTCATTAAACTCCTCCCACTGCAAACCCTATAATCACCTCCCACTGCAAACCCTGTACTCAGTTTAGTACATCCAAAAAATTAAACAGATGTGTTTGTATTAGAATTACTTTCATTCAGTCATAAAGCAACGTAATTCAAAATATAACTTCTACCACCACACCAGTCAACCCTCACAATCCGCACCACAGAAAAACGTGACAGACGTACCCCCGCATTAAAAAATTACTCACGCTGAAATTAACACATTTTTTCACTGTTCACCCTTAGCCTAACGTATCTTAATCATACCCTGAAAATAAAATACAAATTCTTAAGCACCCTGTGGTATTACCAGCATCATATCTAAGTAATTAATTCACGAAAAGACTTTGTAGTTACAGTCACAACTTTGGAGATCAAGTACTAATTCACTGCCAAGACAAAATAAATCCATCACTGTCCGTGCATGCATATTAGGCTAGGCTCACACATACCACAACAAAACCACACCACACCAAACCACAAACCAGTGGTTATAGTGTGGGCAGTTGGTTATTCATGTAAAAAACACTTGTTGATAGTCAGACAAGCCAATTACTGAAGTCGATTTTGACTGTTGTTGCAATGAGTGGATGGTATCATCCATAAAACTGTTGTCATGTGTGTGGCTGAGCATAACTCACCCAGTCTGACGTAAGAACCAGTGGCTGCCGTAAGTGAATCCTGCTGTTTCACTGCTATGGAAACAACTCAAGATTCATTCATATATTCACAATTTTGGACAAAGAATGTGAAATGGGCTCTCAGTTTTAATTTCAATAACCGGATGGACCCAAAACACCCTCTTCCTATGACGTCTCCGTCATCGACGTAAAAACATCCATAGCAGAACTTCTTCAAAATCCACATTGATACTAGCTTGAATGCCTGCATCCGTCTCCGTTATAGCAGACTTCAATTGACCACTATACAGTGGTTCCTTTCAGGCGACAGCAAGACCACTCAACAGCTGCAACATAATAGCAAACATGTGGTACGTGTGACCCTTCTATGAGATTCAGAGCCTTTGTCCCGGTGTTTTTCCGGAATAACTGTTTTTCTGTGCATTTGACAAAGATACTATCTAGCCATAATATATTTTACATCCCTACCTAATTTTCGGCAGCATTCTTTATTGCTTATATTAGAAAAAAGCATATTCATAAGAGTAAAATAAAGCAACCAAAGCCAGTGGCGGAACACTCTAATGTATGGGTTCAAAGTTATACATGACGTAAACATATGACGTCCCGACTCCTCCCACAAGGTGATGACAACAAACAGCTGTCTCTGAAATCGCTGAATGAATATGCATACCTTGTCAAAGCTGCAAGAATGGCGGCTATGATAAGTCATTGTCCCCGTGATTGCAGGACAGCTTTTGTGATTCGACTTGCACAATTGTTTAGAAGTGAGGAGGCCCATGGCAGACCCTACATAAGCTTGAACAGGTAAATGAATAATAGGGCGATTCACCAGGGTAGAGTGTAGTGGTCGGGTTCCGTAGTGAGGTTGAGCCGCCTGTAGTCGCCACAGGGTCTCCAGGTGCCGTCTGCTTTCTGTACCATGTGAAGGGGGGAGGCCCATGGGCTGGGAGCCTTCTTGCATATGCCCATCCGTTCCATCTTAGCAAAGACCTTCTTGACCTCCTGAAGGTGCCGTGGGGGAAGCCTTCGGAACTTTGCGTGCGTCAGGGGGCCCCTTGTCTTGATGTGATGATATATCCCGTGTCTGGCAGGGGCCCCGGGCACCTAACGAAGCTATAGTTTGAACACCTCCAGGAATTCCTTCAGGAGGGAGCCATACTGGTGGGAAGCAATGGAACAGATTGTGGGCTCCCTGGAGCCCAGCGACAAATGCAGGGACTGGCAGGACTCGGTGTCCAGCAGGTGCTTGCGGCCGACGTCGACTACCAGTCCGAAGTGGGCGAGGAAGTCCGCACCCAGTAGCGGGGTCCTAACGTCCGCGACGATGAAGTCCCACTCGTACCTCCGGCCATGGATGGAGAATGACAGGAGCCTGGTGCCGTAGGAGAGGATGGGGGACCCGTTGGCGGCCGTCAGGGAAGCAGCCGGGTCTGGCGGACGTCTGTAGTCCTCTCTGGAAGGCAGGAACACTGACCGCATGGCCCCAGTGTCAATCAGCATCATCCTGCTGGAGACAGTGTGGCGGACGTAGAAGCCTACTGGTGTGGGGCCCATGGGTGGTTTGGATGCTGCTGCCATGACGGCCTGTGAGGGTGGCCGCCGCTTCCCCCGTTTTTTGGAAGGGAGAAAAGGCAGGGGGCCTCGCAATTCTGGGTAGCTTTACCGAACACCTGGTGGTAATACCAAAGCCCAGGCCTTTCCTTCTTCTGCTGGTGGGGTGGCCTCCTCCTGTCGATAGCGTTGATGCCTTCAGTGGTGGGGTCCTCCGGCTGGAGGCAGTTGATGGGGTGTGAGGGCATGGACGCCCGCTTCGCTACCCTCGTGGAGTCCGTCAGCTGCTGAGTCACTTTGATCAGGTCCTCGACCGGCAGGGTGTGCAGCTTTGTGATCTGCCCATGGACCTCTGGGAGTAGCTGCCGCAGGAGGACCTCCCTCGACAGGCTAATCTCTTTGCGCCTGCCGCTGCTGTCAGTCTCGGGGAGGAGGAGGTCCTGGAGGGCATGCCACGTCTCCAAGAGGTTCGTGTCCTGCCGGGGGTTGATGGCGAAGTCAAGGGCGAGGGCGGCTCTCTCGGAGACCGGCAGGGAGCAGGTCTCGACGAGAGTGGCCTTTAACTCCTGGAAGGTGGCAGGGCTCATCGTTGTCGTCACCCACAGGGCGACCTTCTTGTATATCTCCTCCGGTAGGACATTGATGGCGATGTCCACCTTCAACACCTCGCCAGTCAGGCCTGCCACCCTGAATTGCCCCTCGACCCTCTAGAGCCAGGACGCTGGGTTCTGATGGGTGAAAGGTGGCAGCTTTATGGTGAGGGCCGCCCTTGGTTGGTCCATCAGAAGGGGCATCGCGCGGGGAGCGGGCACCGGCGTGGAGGAGCGTGCGGAAGGGGGTTGTGCAAGGGAGACGTCTGCCTCCGAGAAGTTTGCGGTAATCTGTATGTGGGTAGGGATGTCTGTGTCCATGCTCATTCCATGCTCTCACTTGGAGTGTGAGGGAACACTCGCGTCAATACATGCTTGGGAGCGTGCTGTGTGGGTCCGCTAATGACTCCAGTGATTTGCCGACGGGGGTCGGTAATGCCCGAACGCTTTGTTAGAGCACTGTAGTTAGTCCATTAGGGGCGTGGGTTGGTTCATCAGGCCAAGACTAAGTCGCCGTTTGGGTCTGTTAATGGCTCTGGGAACCATTCCAGGAGTCACCACTGTGAGAGAGGTGCGAAATAATGGGCAGGAAGACAAGTACTGCTGGTTTATTGATGAAGCGACCTGCTTATAAAGCGGTGTGCAGATCGCCGGCATATACACAGAGACCGCAAGTACAAAAATTTACAAGTGCCCTGAGGTCAAATTATTTCTCTACACAAAACAGGACAGGTACATATAGAAAACATGATGATTAACAATAGCTGGTTGGACATAAAAATACTCTGACACATATATGTGGTACAACGGCAAACGAACACGTAATAAATATACAAATCACAATAATGATAATAAGATTGTGTACGAGCGACCTTAGGTCGGCTGTGAAGGCACCGCAGAAAACGGGATGTACATCATAGAGAACCCATTGAGCGGGGACTTTACAGGTTAACTGAAGTTGTGCGAATGCCCAACCACACTTCGCCCCGCAGACCTGCTGACATGTCTTTCATTAATTGCGTTTTTTTTTTTTTTTATTGCTGTGAAACCATTCTGTTAAATTCTGATCTGACTGAAAGAGAGAGAGAGAGAGAGAGAGAGAGAGAGAGAGAGAGAGAGAGAGAGAGAGAGAGAGAGAGAGAGAGATAGGGCAGGGAGGAAGACTAATATTATTACAGGCTTTCCTAGCGATGAGGCAGTTCTTGTGAGATTTTTGCATTTAAATATGACTTGATATGATTACTGACGTCGCATTCTCTTGTTCATGAAGGGTATACATAATCTGTCAAAGGGTCCCTATACAGTCTTTACAGCAATTCATCAGCTATTCATTTCCCTGAGTGAATCTCTTCCACACAAACCTTTCGGTATACGTGAATTTCTGTTCGTTGCAGAAATCTGTACGACACTGTCACCTTTCCCCCAAGCAGCGTGTGTTCTTTAATGAATTCGAGACAGAATATTAATCACAGGGAATTGAAGCATTTTCAATGATAGTACACATTCTTCACATGACAAAACAATTCAAAGGACATGTAGGAAAATTGTTCTGAGTCCTTAAGAACTTTCCCGGGAAGCGCCGGGTTGGTCAGCTAGTATGTACTGAATGTGCATATATGTGTGAATAATATATATATATATATATATATATATATATATATATATATATATATATATATATGTATGTGTGTGTGTGCATATATATATATATATTATATATATATATATATATATATATATATATATATATATATATATATATATATATATATATATATTTACTTATTTATATATATGGTATATATATGTATGGATATACATATAAATATAAATATATATATATATATATATATATATATATATATATATATATATAATATATACATATTACAAATATATCATACATTAACTTACAAATGTTGTTTAATATCCAATTCGCTCTACCTCGGAAATGATACCGCAGGGGAATTATAATTGATAAGTGGTTCGTCACCTGACAGGATCGAACCGCTGAACAATGAAAACCTACGACGAACCACTTATCAATTATAATTTCCCTTCGGTATTATTTCCGAGGTAGCTTGAATTGGATATTAAACATTTGTAGATTAATGTTTGTGTATGTAAACCACGGTGATGTGATATCATGAGGTCTAAAACGCCACAGCTGTAAAGGCACAGGTGAAGAACATTCGCCATTAAATGAAGAAAAGGTCACCTGTGACCCTTTCACCCTGCCATCATCTGTCTCCTTCACCTAACCTGGATGCCTGGGGGTAAAATTCACTACAGCAAATCATGCACAGACATAATGGCAACTTTATCTCGTACTTATTGCAAACTGGTCGTAAAACTAGTTAACATCATATTACAAATAGGTTTCGGAAACTGTCACCATATCAATAAACAGGTCGTGATAACTGGTCAGCAACCATAAGTTAAGAACAAGTCTTTGGCAACTGGTGGATATAATCAGAGCACTGGTTCAGAACTAATAAATCGTCGACTTGTGTTCTGCTGTCTGTGATCTGTAAGCGATAAGTTGCCAACATGTGTTTAAATTATTTTTTTTTACTGCAGTGTGGTTGTATCCTTAGTATAGACTGGAGAATGAGTCCCTCCTCTTGTGAAAGCCTTGGCCTAACCGAACCTTTATACTCTAGTAGAGAATGTTGTAGCCTGGATGGGATTTGGGGGTGAGGGGAGAGTGGAGATTCATATACCCTCCCACCACCTCCTTCCACCCACCTTTAAGAGCTCGAAGGCTGAGAGTCCGCGAGATATTTTTGGAAAATTCCAAAGCATTTTGCAAAAGAAACTATCAGTGTGTAAATGACGCTTTCATATCCACTTCTGCCTGCTAAGGAAGAAAGTGCTAAAATGAGCAGATCCAGAAATTTATAAAACAAAATTAGCGTCGCTTTTAACCACGAATTTTACAGACTCAGGAATCTCCATTTCTTTTTTTTTTTTTTTTTTTTTTTTTCAAAAGAGGAGATTTGAGTGAAAATGATAAACTGCTTGGTGAGACTGCAGGGATGTGAAAATGATCGTAAATAATCTTTAAAGGACACTTATGATATACACGTTATTTATCCCTTTACAAAATAGAAAAAGACCTTTGTAATTCGACTGTTTTTGTATGTCTGTAAGGCAGACACATTGAAGACAAGAGACATGGCTGGAAAGGAGACAGAAGGACGCCATCCTTCATTGTGGCAACAATCTTGTTGCTTCGAAGTGGCCGTTTGAAGACTCGTTTACGGATGTCATTCCGAGGACCTCTCCCCCCGCCTCCACGCTCTGCTCCTTCTGCCCCCTTTTTCTTCATCTCTTTTGACATACTTATCTATGTGCTTTATAACGACACTACACAGCAACATTCAGTCCTGATATTTAAAAGGATATTAGCAAAAAGATTTTCTCTCTCTCTCTCTCTCTCTCTCTCTCTCTCTCATCCCCTTGCATTGTATATTAATGAAAAGAACTTCTTTGAGGCAGCTTTTCCTTTGCTCCAAGAGTGTCACTCAAGAGCTCTCCTCTGAAAGAGCTTAAAGTCTTCTTGAAATGCTATGTTATCGCTAATGCTGCGTGAATGCGTTCCCTTAGTCTTCCCAGAGACTTAGAGCAAAGTCTCTCTCTCTCTCTCTCTCTCTCTCGGGTATGAAATTCCACTCCATTTTTCTGATTTTTTGTTAATGCAGATTTAGCGTATGAGATAAAAAAGCCATAATTTATTCAAAGGTTAAATGGATCTTGTGGTTGTGTTTTGTATGGGATGGTGTATTTACACTGTGCAGAAAATACATGTGTGCCTGGGTGTATGCACAGGTAAATTTAGACTGCAGAGATGATGCACGTTGCAAATATTGATTATGTTATGCATAATGATTCTTTTAACACTGAAATTGCTGCACAACCATATTTCTACAATAAATCATGGAATATGTTCTGTCTCCTGTAATTAGATGAAAAAGAGGAGTACGAGTATGCTTTCTACCAGCCTCCTTAATTGTCTAGACAGGCGAATACACAAGCAACAAGCACTGTCACCATCACACTGTGAGGTCACACGTCCTCTCCAGCTACTTGGCGTCTGACGATAGGCTTACATAGTTGCCCCTCATAGTTTCTATGTGAGTTCCTAATATTTTCAGTCTTTATATCCTCACTTATATATAATAATATATATATATATATATGTCATATATATATATATATATATATATATATATATATATATATATGTATATATATATATTATATATCATACACTATATATACATATATATAGATATATATGTTGGCATAAAGCCCACTTAATCTAAAATAAAGTTTGTAGTTGTTTTAAAAATGCTACACAGAGTGGCGAAACAGATCTCGTTACAAAAAAAGAATAAATGGAAGAAAAGTCTATATAATTTTAAACAGAAACTGACATGAGAATCGAAAATCCGATGATACAAGATTTCGCAAGAGACTCTACTGATGCCACTGAGCAATGCATGTATTTATGTACATTATATATATATAGTATATATATATATATATATATATTATATAACAGGTATATATATATATATATATATATATATATATATATACATACATACATATGATACATACATACATACATATATACACACACACACACATACATACATATATATATATATATATATATTTATACACACACATATACACACACACTAATTTTAATTCTTCTAATAGAGCACTGGTCCTTTTCATAATGAAATTTTATTTCTAGTTTACTTCTTGGTGTAACTGTTCCTCTCAAAGTTAGTATATAGAAAGTTAAACACTAAATAAGCATTTCTCTAGAAGACCTGAAGTCCTAATGGTACAAAAAATGAATTTCTTTGCAACCTTCCCATACATCAGTAACTTAACCTTTCAAAAAAGATTCACGAAAATTATCCATGAACATTTCCCAGCCATATCAGCTAAATTAATTCCCAGAAATCCTTTGAGTATTGGCTCTTTGTTTGGCGTAAAAGATCAGCTGTGCCCTTATATGTCCCCCAATGCCCTAAATGAACTTCAGGGATTTGCGTGGGATCCACCAGTGGGCTTCTTGGGTTGGGCAGTGACTCACATCAGGGGATCAATTCTCGTACAGGGTGCGGAATTTCGAACCTAGAGCACACCAACATCAGCAATCATTCGAAGCAATGTAAAATATTTATTCAGAACAAAGATTTTAGTGCTCACCATCACACGCCAACCCTCAAGATTTAACAATCTTAGAGTCGTTATTTATAAACAATTTGTACCATCATTAAATACCCATATATCCGCTGGTCAACTGTATTTAGCTTAACTTATTGTGGTGGTTTCTCTCCATTTAGTTCCTTACTGTTTCCACCTCTAGGTTGGTTGTGTTTTTATTCTTAGTTATTTCACTCTTACTGTAATGTTTGCACATATTCTAAGACTGTACTTATAGTTTTTTTTATCTTTCATGCACAGCCCTGAAGATGTAATTCTTTACATAATTACGAAAACGTTGGCTATAAAATAAATAAGACAGCCTAGATGTGTGGTTTTGTCCGTCTTCCCTAGATATATATATATATATATATATATATATATATATATATATATATATATATATAATGTGTAGAATCTATCATCACTTCTACCAGACACATGTAATTTAAATAGCCAGCACTACCCTCTAACTCGAATTCTTTCGCGCTTTTTTGATAATGCTTGTAATCACATATGTGTCTGGTAAAAGTGACCAGTAGATCTCTACATATATATTTCAGCCCAAAAGTACAAAACGATTGCCCAGTTGGCTACGATGGTAAAGATGGGTCTATTCCAGCTCAAGTAAACGTACCTGAATTCGACAGGCATATTTATGTACGAGATGATGGATTCTTATCCTTCTGTAGCCAGGTCGGCAACGTGACCCTCCTTAGAATATGGTAACGCGGTCTGATTCTCGCAACCGCTATTCACAGGCTCTTCAATTTCTTCCGTCTGGATATTTTCGGCTTCAGTTACGAGCATATCCAAAAAAGCGCGAAGAATTCGAGAAGTTAAGAGGGCATTGTGGCTATTAGAATTACATATATATATATATATATATATATATATATGTGTGTGTGTGTGTATGTATCTATATATATATATATATATATATTAGAGAGAGAGAGAGAGAGGGGGTCTTTTTCGGAAATGAATCAGAATTGGGAAAAGTAACCAATGACGCAAGAATAAAAAAATACCAGAGGAGAACTGAGGTAGAGCAGAGCCGTTAGAAGCTAAGAAGAAAAAGCTGAATTGGGACGAAGGTTTATCCACGAAATTGCTGATCCGTTTCCGTGTCTGGAGCTGAAATGGTGGGCTGGGGGGCGGGACTGACACGTAAGACATGAACAGAAAAAGATGTTCAGAGCATGAGCTGTCTCTTATCTATTTTTAGGGTATTCTGTCTATGTAAATGATAGATATGAGATTTTTTTTTGCTGTAAAAGTATCACGGCTATCTTTTTATATTCGTGCAAATCAAGAAAATTCATAGCGAAGTGAAGTTTGTCTTAAAAACAGTAATAAATTACTAATCATGAAGCTTCTGCACATAAAACTCATCACGAAGAACGGAAGGTTGAGGTTTGATGATAAGTATAATTTGATAAGAAATATTACTTATGTTGAAACTTACCAAAATAATGTGCGGTTTTCTACGGTACAATGTGCGATGATATCTTTATAAAAAAGAATACGTTACTATTATACAAAAGTTTCGGATGAATAATGCTCGCTTATATTATTTGGTCGGGAATCTAAATCCATACAATAGCCAGACATGTTTCCCATTAGACTATTTTCAAGTTATTGCAACATATTTTGCAGATTAAAATAAGTAGATTAAAGAATAGAACCTCGTGCTAGTCAGTCCGACTACAATATTCTTTCCTTTTTAATTTGGTGCATTTTAAAAAGGATAACCTCTCAATATCGTTAATGGAAGGATTCATTGTGCCTCATTACCAAAACTGAAGAGTCGGGATCAGACCTCTTCGAAGTGGGAAATGTCAGAAGTGATCATGATTATAAATCTGTCCCAATGTCTGAACTGATATTAATTCACATCCCATCACGAGAGTGAAATGGGCAAATGAATGATGTAATCAAAGATGAACCGGACGATGATCAAACTTGATTTATGATTCGTGCAGACAAGCAAGCACTCACGAACGCTAAATCCAGCCAATGGAGATGTATTCATTATCGATTGACTACTCAAACTCTGTGGAAATTTATAGGATACAACAGAGTATTTCATGTATTTAGAACTTACTCCCACAGGCGTCCTTTTCTGCGCCAGTTGTCTTCATTATATTGACCTGATTCGTGATTTAAAGTGTGAAAAGCCAGTTTTTAACCTCATCATATTCTAAATATTAATTATAAACACCTTGAATGAACTTCCGAACATTATCTCGTGCTTTAATTTTTTTATTACGATTTATCTGAATTAAATGTTTAGTTTCATGAAGACTTTCATTAACTTGAGATACGAAGTTAGAGATATTGAGCCAATGTTTTACAAATAAGAATATTGGTAAGAAGGTAAAAATAATGTACCAACATTTGCTGCAAACAGAAGATGCTGTTATGCGTTATATGGGCCGAAGATTGAAGATGATATAGTAAAGAAACCATTTCACAGGTACTTAAGAACAGAACTCCTGTGCACTACAACAAGAAATTTTTATTACATGCTTTTATTTATCTTGACTTCTGCGTCTGTCTGTCTGTCTGTATGGGTCAAATCTTGCAACTCAATTGTCGACCTGTTCCTTTCGTCTGATGGACTTGAAATTTTGCATGGTTACTCAATCCCGATGACAATACAACCTTACATGATCATTAGGTCAGCAGTGACCTCTAGTAACCGTACAGTGACCTCCCCAGACCTCAGACTTGTATGAAACTCTCTGAATTTTTCTACATCTTTCTTTGACTTTAGCATTATCTTCTAAGCATAACCCTCCCTTCCCTCTTCCACTTCCCCCTTCCCCCTCCCCTCCTCAGCACACAAGTGTTAATTTAGCTGTGTCCTCCCCTTCCCCCTCCCACTCCACCTTTCTCTTCCACCCCTCCCCTTCCCCTTCCCACTCCCTTCCCACTTCCCCCTCCCTTTCCAGAGCAGTGATCAAGCCTTAATTTAGCTGCATCCTCCCCTTCCCTCTGTAAAGCTTTATTATTTGGTCTTTCTAAGGTAATGTTTAGTGGCTTTCTATTGGTGATTATTGTTAACTTTGTTATGTTTGTTAGAGTCCCAGGAGGTTTATGAAGTCACAGTAACTTTTCTTACTTCATTAACACAATTAGTAAATATACAGTATTTTTACAAGTTAAGTGGATCGAAGTATGAGCCTTTTCTTGAATCCTACTAAACTGGTGAGGCTTGCAACCTCACTCCCTAAGGCTCCTCTGTCTTCCTCTCCTTTATCTGCTCTTTCATCTGTTTTCTCTCCTTCAAACTGCCTTTTTGAAGGTTCTTGAAAGGAAATGTCCGTCCCATCAATAGGCGGGCATTAGCTTCTGTCCCGCCCTTGTAGACGTCTTAAGTGGTTGGAGATTACCTAACGACGTCCCTTTGGTTGTGATTAAGTGACTTAATCCCCTCCTTTGTAGGTGGGACTAATGATATCACCGGAAGTCTTTAGGCTCCGGCGAAAGTTGAAAGGTAAGCTCACAGGTGAGACGGGTGAACATTCTTGTTATGATTGCCTTAGATTATACTGGCACCTGTGTTTTGGCTTTATAATCACTTGACACAGGAACTGTTGTTACTTCTTCTGCTCGTTATGCTTCTCTTTATTATTCTTTCTCTCTTCTTTCTCTGTCTATCTTTTGTCTATTACAGGTTCTCTCTCATTTCTTTTTCCCTTATATTTATGTTATTCCTAACTAATATTCTCCGTTATCATTACATTCTTCCTTCCCTCCCCTCCCTTCATGAGCATGAATTCACCAAGTCTTCATTTAACTATCCTCCCCCATTCCCTCTTCCATCCCCTCCACTTCCTACCACTTCTCCCTCCCCTCCCTTCCCCCTTCCCTCCTCCCCCTCCCTTCCTCTCCCTTACCTTCCCCCTCTTCCTTCCCCTTCCCCTCCCCTTTCCATCCCCTCCCTTCCCCATTCCCCTTCCTTTCCCTTCCCCTCCCCTACCCCTTCCTTCACACATTTCCCTCCCCTCTCCTCATCCCCTCCCCTCCCTCACCTTCATCTCCTCCTCCCACTCCGTCCCCTTCCCCTACCCATTCCCCTACTCCTCCTGCCCTCTCCTCCCCTCCCATTTCCCTTCCCTCACCTTCCTACTCCTCCTCCTCTCCTCCACCTCCCTCTCCCTCCACCTCCCGTAAATGGATATCAATTTTGTTAACCGCAGTCATAAATCGATTACAATTTCTGTCAAAACTATAAAGTATAAAATAAACAAAATAAAAAAAACATTCTTTTATTAAATTGCACTAAAAAGTAAAAAATAATTTTTTGAGGCACACCAAAAGTTTCTTACAATTAATCATGTCTACAAAAATAAAAGCGTGGGCCCCAAACATGGAAGGAAATGCTACCAAAAAGAAATATATATATATTTTTAATTTCTGTAGCATTTCCTTCCATGTTTGGCGCCCACGCTTTTATTTTTGTAGACGTGATTAATTGTAAGAAAATTCTGGTGTGTCTCAAAAAATTAGTTTTTACTTTTATTGCTTTTGTAATAAAAGCTTGTTTAATTATTTTTTTAAATGAACTCGTTCAATGATAATGAAAAGCAGCAGCATTTATTGCTATCGAATGCAAACGCAGACTAACCCTTTCAAATGTGTATTCATTGCTCATTTTTTTCTTTTAATGTTCCTTCAGAAGAGAAGACCAGAATTTTCGAGCAAGCCTTCGGATTCTGCCACAAATATAGATTCCGCCAGGGTGCAAAGTCTCTTCCCGCTGCTGCTGATTATAAACGTTGTTTATCCAGCTTTCTCTTTTTGTTTTTTTTTTTTTTTCTCTTATTGTTACAACATTTCATGATAACGGAGTTGTAACTTACATTCCTTGTTGTACTGTTATATTCCCCGTTGTTTAAGATGTTACTGAAATGGGTTCTGTATCCACAAAATCAAAATATAGGGTATTCGTAAAATAAATAGCTATGAAATTTCCTTCCTATCCTTTCATGAATATTGTAAGGTAACATAAATGACAATACAGTTACAACTTGGATCCCCAGCAGTCACTGTCATAAGAAGACTTCCATTCATTTTCACGTCATTCAGGTCCATAGCAAAATGTCGTTGAACATTATAGTGAAAACTATTTCAAAGTTTGATTTTACCACTGTTAATAATGAATTTTTATTGCTAATTTTATATTTACTTCAAGCTTTATCTTCAGAGTTTAATAAATGTCATTAAATTATCCAAACACAAGCATTTGGATAAAAAAAAAGACCGTCATTATTGAATTCTAAAAAAATGCTTAAACAAATAAGAAATTAGCTATCAAGCAAAAATAAGTTAATTATTAACAGAAAATCACTTTGATTATAATATTCTCCCATATATCATTATAAATACTAATTATGTGACACTGCTGATATCCAAGTGGCAAATGTCATCATTTGTGCTTCAACATTCTTGAAAGGTAGAGACAGATTTTATAATAGTTTTACTGATAATAATACCTGCACTATCGTGTGTGAATATGCAATGCATCAGAGTGTTTGTAAATATAACCGGGAATCTAATAATGTAATAGAGAATATGAGATGAAACTGTTATCAAAGATAACTGGGAATATAACAGGGAATATGAGCTGTATGGCTGTTATCGTAATATGTCGTAACAATAAGAGAAAACCGAAAAAGAAAAAGAGAGCGGAATAAACCACTCTCACTTCATCAGCAGCTGAGGGGAAGTGAGACGTTTTGCCTGGGCAGAATTTATATTTTTGTCAAGTCCGGGATAAAACTCGAAAATTCCTGAATGGCCACTTCTTGTAAGAAGGAAAAGTAAAAGAGAAAATGTATGAAAAAGAGAAAATGGATGTGAAGGTGTGCTTTATTGAGATTTCTTTGCTGGTAAGAACTTTTGACATTTCTGTCTGAAATTTGTGCCGAAAAATCTGCTTCTCCAGAATTGCGATATTGCGGTTTTAACACAAATGAAGTCTGCTCATTACAACAGACCCAGATGCATAAATATAAATGTTTTTCCTTTCTTTTGTATGCACATACCCACTCAGACGTGCACGTACGCGTGCGCGCAGGCGGACGCACATTCATGCACGTAAGGTGATGGAGACGTCCTGGCCATGTTAAGGACCTAATTTAAGATTTGTAGATCTGAGTTAAGTTAATTGAAAAAACACCTCTCTCTCTCTCTCTCTCTCTCTCTCTCTCTCTCTCTCTCTCATGAGAAAACCGGATTACAGAAGTTTACGTTTCAGACAAAGGTTCCTATTGATATAAGTAAATAATACTAGATTGGTATTCTCTCTGTGCTTGGGATTCTCTAATCCTACTAACACCTTAATCCTGGATTTGGTTTTGTTCAGTCACCAGTTTAATATTTATATAAGGGCACTGATCTCACTGTGCAAGATAGTACTTTAATTCTCCTGATACTTTTGAAGTTTAGCAAGCATAATTGCAAAGATTTAAAGATATGCTATCTGTTTCCCCAACAATAATTAGACTTTTCAAAGTGGTAAACTGCGTTTGGTAACGACAGAATAATCTATTGCTTTTCATCGTCATTTAACGAACTCGTATAGTATTTTTCGTATAATAAACATGTATACTAGATTATAGAAGTGTGTTCTGAGCATTTATTGAAGTGGGTTTTATGCTTTTGTTTAATTGCTGTCAATCTTTGGCCGATATAACGAATAACAGAATCTTATAATTGTAATAAATATTGGAATATTATTAAAAACGGTTTTTACTCTTACCAATATTCTCATCTATAACATTGGCCAAATTTCTTGGCTTGAAACTTCTACGGAGTTAATGAAGGTCTTGATGAAACTAAACATTTAGTTTAGATAAAATTCTTCAGACAACGAATCACAATTAAAACAATATCTTAAACCACACTTTAATGTTCGGAAGTTCATTGAAGATGTATGTGATAGCTTTTGACTAAATGAAAATTAAAAACTTATTTTCCAAACATAGAATCACAACCTGTAAAACAGTATGATAATGACAACTGGTGCTTTTAAGAACGCTTGCGAAAAATAATTCAGTTATGTATAATAATTCTTGTTTAAATATCCTAGTTTGATGAACTTGGCTCGTTTATCAGTCCTTTCTTGGCTGCACGAATCATAAAAGGTGGCAAATCATCGTCCAGTTAATCTGTATAAACTGGGGTCACTTTTCCAGTTGATCTCGTGATGGGATGGATTAATATCAGTTCCAGACATCGGGACACATTTGTAATCACAGGCAAAAAGTGATGAAATCATGTGTGTAGTGGTTTCTCCAGCCAGAGACAGATATGGAGGTCAGGAGATACAAAGGAAGGGGTAGGAGGGCGTAGGGCTTTACTCCGCAACCTGATATTGCGATCTCCTATAGGGATAAATGCTTCATTAAAAGACAATGTAACGGATTCTGGGAAATTTGTGCAGCAATGTCATTTTCTTCTTGGTTGAAATTCTGGTAATTATCTTGTTAATTATATTCTATCCCATTTGATGGCGGTCGTTGCGGAGAGTTGGCGATTTATTGTCATAAAACTCTTTCTCCGAATTTATTACGCTCGTACGTAGACGAGAAATTATGCGAAACAAGGAATTACATTTGAAATGAGGAATTACATCAGATACAAGGAATTACATATGAAATGAATTATATCTGAAATGTGGAATTATAATTATCTAAAATGAGGAATTAAATCTGAAATTAGGAATCATGCCTTACCAATTTACATTCAAACTTGGGATTACGTCTGAGTAAGGAATTATATTTGAAACGAGGATATTTATGAAACGAGGAATCATATAAGAAACGAGGAACTGTATATAGAGCTAGGAATTACACATGAACAAGACGTTAGATCTGAAACTAGAATTTCAAGGTGAAACGAGAAACTATTCGTAGAAGGAATTACATTCAGACAAGGAATTACATATGCAACTAGTAACTGCAATGGGGATTTATATTTGAAATAAGGCATTGCACCTAAATGAGGAATTACACATGAAATTAGAATTACATTTGAAACTGGGAATTGGCTGAAACAGGGGATTACATCTGAAACAAGAAATTATACTTGGAAACGTTGAACTATCTGAAAGGGATTATCTGAGACAACGGTTTCTGAATAAGAGTTCATTTTGCTGATTTTTAGCTAAAAGCTTAATGATAAATCGAGTGTCAATCGCCCTCATTTTCACCAACCTGCCCCTGGATCTGAATTATGAAATGAATAATATTTTCGGCATGGTTTGCAATTATGGAAGGGGGTGAGGTAACATAGGAGCCCTTCCTAAGACACCCCCCACTTTCTCTCTCTCTCTCTCTCTCTGTGTGTGTGTGTGTGTGTGTGTGTGGCCTTTAAGGCTCAAGTACCCAGTCTATTGCTCACCACAGAGACAGAATATAGATATAAATATCCTTACAAAGGAAAGCGCTTGTATGTATAATTTTCGTAACTGTTCGAGATGTTATCTTAGGCAGCACTTTGGATATCGCAGCATCTGCTGGAGAGATAGAGAGAGAGAGAGAAAGAGGCGGAGAAGAAAACAGATGATTGATAGCGCCGTTTGAAGATCTCAGATCCGACAGAATATTTAAAGATAATAAATATCAGTAGTTGCAGAGGGTCATTTAAAACGTGCGTACCTTTTCCTGTCATTTTACTCTGATCTTTATGTCTTCCGGATTATAAACACAGAAATGAAAAGGGCAGTGTGCATATGCAAGGGTCTAATAATGGAAAAAATATTGAAATATGTTGGATCCCTGCCCATGTAGGGATTAAAGGAAATGAAGAGGCTGATAAAGCAGCTAAAAAAGCAGTCCTCATGACAAGAGCAAATGTACACATCCCTATTAGTGACTATAGAAGATATATAAAAACAAGCATTGTAAGTAAATGGCAAAATATATGGAATGAAGAATCTGGTATCAATAAATTAAAACAGATAAAAATCCAGTGCTGGAAAATGAATTGGTCATATCAGAGAGAGAGAGAGACATACACACAAGTAATTTGATGCGTCTTCGAATAGGCCATACCTTATCGGATTAATGTGGATACTTAATGACCAGTCCATGGCCCTCCTCCCAAATGCCCAGATTGCAAAGTGTTGATAACATGTCAAGCATGTATTGTGAATGTCCAAAACATAACCTACAGCGATTATCAAATTTTGGAAAGAGACTGGTGAAGGAATGTCAGAATCATCACATCACCGTGGTTTACATGCACAAACATTAATCTACAAATGTTTAATATTCAATTCGCTACCTCGGAAATAATACCGAAGGAAATTATAATTGATAAGTGGTTCGTCGAGGTTTTCATTGTTCAGCGGTTCGATCCTGTCAGGTGACGAACCACTTATCAATTATAATTCCCCTGCGGTATCATTTCGAGGTAGAGCGAATTGGATATTAAACAACATTTGTAGGTTAATGTATGATATATTTGTAATATGTATATATTATATATATCGATATATATATATATATATATATATATATATATATATATATATATATATATTTATATTATGTATATCCATACATATATATACAATATATATAAATAAGTAAATATATTATATATATATATATATATATATATATATATATATATATAATATATATATATATATATATATATATATATATATATATATATATATATATATATATATATATATATATATATATATATATATATATGTATGCACACACACACACACACATATATATATATATATATATATATATATATATATATATATATATATACACACACACATATATGCACACATTCAGTACATTTAGCTGACCAACCCGGCGCTTCCCGGGAAAGTTCTGGACTCAGAAAATGTTCCTACATGTCCTTTGAATTGTTTTTGTCATGTGAAGAATGTATTACTATCACTGAAAATGCTTCAGTTCCTGTGATTAATATTCTGTCTCGAATTCATTAAAGAACACACGCTGCTTGGGGGAAAGGTGACAGTGTCGTTCAGATTTCCGCAACGAACAGAAATTCACGATACCGGAAAGGTTTGTGTGTGAAGAGATTCACTCATGAAATGAATAGCTGATGAATTGCTGTAAAGACTGTATAGGGGACCCTTTGACAGATTATGTATACCCTCCATGAACAAGAGAATGCGACGTCAGTAATCATATCAAGTCATATTTAAATGCAAAAATCTCACAAGAACTGCCTCATCGCCAGGAAAGCCTGTAATAATGTTATCTTCCTCCTGCCCTCCCTCTCTCTCTCTCTCTCTCTCTCTCTCTCTCTCTCTCTCTCTCTCTCTCTCTTCAGTCAGATCAGAATTTAACAGAATGATTTCACAGCACAAAAAAAAAAAAAAACGCAATTAATGAAAGACATGTCAGCAGGTCTGCAGGAAGTGTGGTTGGGCATTCAGACAACTCTCAGTTAACCTGTAAGTACCCGCTCAATGGGTTCTATGATGAACATCCCGTTTTTTCTGCGGTGCCTTCACAGCCGACCTAAGGTCGCTCGTACACAATCTTATTAGTCATTATTGTGATTTGTATATTTATTACCTGTTCATTTGCCCTTGTACACATATATGTGTCAGAGTATTTTATGTCCAACCAGCTATTGTTAATCATCATGTCTTCTATATGTACCTGTCCTGTTTTGTGTAGAGAAATAATTTGACCTCAGGGCACTTGTAAATTTTTGAACTCGTGGTCTCTGCGTATATGCCGACGTCTGCATGCCGCTTTATAAGCGGGTCGCTTCATCAATAAACCAGCAGTACTTGTCTTCCTGCCCATTATTTTGCCTCTCTCACAGTGGTGACTCCTGGAATGGTTCCCTGAGCCATTAACAGACCCAAACGGCGACTTAGTCTTGGCTGATGAACCAACCCACGCCCTTAACGGACTAACTACAGCGCTCGAACAAGCGTTCGGGCATTACCGCCCCCGTCGGCAAATCACTGGGTCATTAGCATGGACCCATGGCACGCTCCCAAGCATGTATTGACGCGAGTGTTCCCCTCACACTCCAAGTGAGAGTGTGAATGAGCATGGACACAGACATCCCTACCACATACAAATTACTGCAAACTTCGGAGGCAGACGTCTCCCTCGCACAACCTCCTTCCAGGCTCCTCCACGCTGGTGCCCGCTCCCGCACGATGCCCCTTCTGATGGACCAACCAAGGCGGCCCTCACCATAAAGCTGCCACCTTTCACCCATCAGAACCCAGCGTCCTGGATCTAGAGGGTCGAGGGGCAATTCAGGGTGGCAGGCCTGACTGACGAGGTGTTGAAGGTGGACATCGTCATCAGTGTCCTACCGGAGGGAGATATACAAGAAGGTCGCCCTGTGGGTGACGACAACGATGAGCCCTGCCACCTTCCAGGGTTAAAGGCCGCTCTCGTAGAGACCTGCTCCTGCCGGTCTCCAAGAGAGCCACCTGCGCCTCGACCGCCATCAACCCCGGCAGACACACGAACCTCTTGGAGATGTGGCATGCCCTCCAGGACCTCCTCCTCCCCGAGACTGACAGCAGTGGCAGGCGCAAAGAGATTAGCCTGTCGAGGGAGGTCCTCCTGCGGCAGCTACTCCCAGAGGTCCATGGGCAGATCACAAAGCTGCACACCCTGCCGGTTGAGGACCTGATCAAAGTGGCGCAGCAGCTGACGGACTCCACGAGGGCAGCGGCGGGCGTCCATGCCCTCACACCCCATCAACTGCCTCCAGCCGGAGGACCCCACCACTGAAGGCATCAACGCCATCGACAGGAGGAGGCCACCCCACCAGCAGAAGAAGGAAAGGCCTTGGCTTTGGTATTACCACCAGAGGTTCGGTAAAGCTACCCGGAATTGCGAGGCCCCCTGCCTTTTCTCCCTTCCAAAAAACGGGGAAAGCAGTGGCCACCCTCACAGGCCATCATGGCAGCAGCATCCAAAACACCCATGGGCCCTACACCAGTAGGCTTCTACGTCCGCCACACTGTCTCCAGCAGGATGATGCTGATTGACACTGGGGCCATGCGGCCCAGTGTTCCTGCCTTCCAGAGGACTACAGACGTCTGCCAGACCCGGCTGCTTCCTGACGGCCGCCAACGGGTCCCCCCATCCTCTCCTATGGCACCAGGCTCCTGTCATTCTCCATCCTTGGCCGGAGGCAGGAGGGGACTTCATGCGTAAGCAGACGTTAGGACCCCGCTACCGGTGCGGACTTCGCCCACTTCGGACTGGTAGTCGACGTTGGCCGCAAGCACCTGCTGGACACCGAGTCCTGCCAGTCCCTGCATTTGTCGCCGGGCCCCAGGGAGCCCACAATCTGTTCCACCGCTTCCCACCAGTACGGCTCCCTCCTGAAGGAATTCCTGGAGGTGTTCAAACTATAGCTTCGTTGGGTGTGCGGGCCCCTGCCAGACACGGGATATATCATCACATCAAGACAAGGGGCCCCTCACGCACGCAAAGTTCCGGAAGGCTTCCACGGCACCTTCAGAGGTCAAGAAGGTCTTTGCCAAGATGGAACGGATGGGCATATGCAAGAGGCTCCCAGCCCATGGGCCTCTTCACATGGTACAGAAAGCAGACGGCACCTGGAGACCCTGCGGCGACCACAGGCGGCTCAACCTCACTACGGAACCCGACCACTACACTCTACCCTGGTGAATCGCCCCATTATTCATTTACCTGTTCAAGCTTATGTAGGGTCTGCCATGGGCCTCCTCACTTCTAAACAATTGTGCAAGTCGAATCACAAAAGCTGTCCTGCAATCACGGGGACAATGACTTATCATAGCCGCCATTCTTAAAGCTTTGACAAGGTATGAATATTCATTCAGCGATTTCAGACAGCTGTTTGTTGTCATCACCTTTGTGAGGAGCAGGGCGTCATATGTTTACGTCATGTATAACTTTGAACCCATACATTAGAGTGTTCCGCCACTGGCTTTGGCTGCTTTATTTTACTCTTATGAATATGCTTTTTCTAATATAAGCAATAAAGAATGCTGAAAATTAGATAGGGATGTAAAATATATTATGGCTAGATAGTATCTTTGTCAAATGCACAGAAAAACAGTTATTCCGGAAAAACACCGGGACAAAGGCTCTGAATCTCATAGAAGGGTCACACGTACCACACGTTTGCTATTATATTGCAGCTGTTGAGTGGTCTTGCTGTCGCCTGAAAGGAACCACTGTATAGTGGTCAATTGAAGTCTGCTATAACGGAGACGGATGCAGGCATTCAAGCTAGTATCAACGCAGATTTTGAAGAAGTTCTGCTATGGATGTTTTTACGTCGATGACGGAGACGTCATAGGAAGAGGGTGTTTTGGGTCCATCCGGTTATTGAAATTAAAACTGAGAGCCCATTTCACATTCTTTGTCCAAAATTGTGAATATATGAATGAATCTTGAGTTGTTTCCATAGCAGTGAAACAGCAGGATTCACTTACGGCAGCCACTGGTTCTTACGTCAGACTGTGTGAGTTATGCTCAGCCACACACATGACAACAGTTTTATGGATGATACCATCCACTCATTGCAACAACAGTCAAAATCGACCTCAGTAATTGGTTTGTCTGAGTATCAACAAGTGTTTTTTACATGAATAACCAACTGCCCACACTATAACCACTGGTTTGTGGTTTGGTGTGGTGTGGTTTGTTGTGGTATGTGTGAGCCTAGCCTAATATGCATGCACGGACAGTGATGGATTTATTTTGTCTTGGCAGTGAATTAGTACTTGATCTCCAAAGTTGTGACTGTAACTGCAAAGTCTTTTCGTGAATTAATTACTTAGATATGATGCTGGTAATACCACAGGGTGCTTAAATTTGTATTTATTTTCAGGGTATGATTAAGATACGTTAGGCTAAGGGTGAACAGTGAAAAAATGTGTTAATTTCAGCGTGAGTAATTTTTTAATGCGGGGGTACGTCTGTCACGTTTTTCTGTGGCGAGGTTGTGAGGGTTGACTGGTGTGGTGTTAGAAGTTATATTTTGAATTACGTTGCTTTATGACTGAATGAAAGTAATTCTAATACAAACACATCTGTTTAATTTTTGGATGTACTAAACTGAGTACAGGGTTTGCAGTGGGAGGTGATTATAGGGTTTGCAGTGGGAGGTGATTATAGGGTTTGCAGTGGGAGGAGTTTAATGACGTCACCAACAGAAAAGGCGTTAGTTTTCCGCCCAAGCTACTAGTGACTCCCATAAAGTTACTCAAGAAAAGGTGAACAACACTGGTAAAAACGAAAATTTCATTTGTTTTATCCGTGTTTGTGTGTCTGTCACTGTGTAGAGGTTTGATTTTGAATTGTAAACCTTTCTGGGGTGATATAGAGGTCATGGGCAAAGTTTTGTCTGGTCTGTCAAGCAATTCAGACTTCTTTAGCGTCCAAACATACAAACATTCACTTTTATAAATACAGTTTATTCCTATGGTATACTCAATTCAATGTTAAGTGATATTTGTAGCTTAATATTTGTGAATATAGGAAAACCATGTGTGTGACGAAAAAACTTCTTAATTAGCCTTGGTACAAGCTTACCAATCAGCTATCATAATGAATTCGAGAAGAGTATGTAGAGCTCAGTCGATATCAGCTCTATCACACTTGATATTCAATTTATCAAGGCAACCATTTATCACTGTATCTAAACTAAAGACCCATGACTCGATTTCTGGCTGGACAGATATATAATTTATATATATATATATATATATATATATATATATATATATATATATATTATATATATATATATATATATATATATATATATATATATTATATATATATATATATATATATATATATATATATATATATATATATATATATATATATATATATATATATATTTATATATATATATATATATGTATATATATATTGTTATGAAGTGATCAAGCACCTGGTTATTATACAAATAACAATACCAAAAGTTACCTCACATTGACCAGATACTTGAAACCTCATAACAAAGAGTTACTGAATCTCTAAAGGTATAAGTTCCTCGCTGGGTGAGCGGGTTCCGTTCTCAGCTACCACTCTGTTGGTCACGAGTTCAGAATCTCCGACCGGCCAGTGAAGAACAAGAGGAATTTGTTTCTGGTGATAGAAATTCATTTCTTGCTATAATGTGTTCGGATTCCACAATAAGCTGTAGGTCCCGTTGCTAGGTAACCAATTGGTTTTTAGCCACGTAAAAATAAATCTAATCCTTCGGACCCAGCCCTAGGAGAGCTGTTAATCAGCCCAGTTTTCTGGTTAAACTAAGATATACTTAACTTAAAGGTATAATGATCCCATAAACTTACTTATCACTTGAGAAAATCAATGTAACTTTATCAAGTTATGGATGAGGCAACAATTATTAAGTTATATCCAGACTAGTGGAATATGGGTTATCATCAACCAGCACTGTAACTGTCTCTCTGGTTCTATTTTACCTAGATAAGTCTCAGGTGAACAAACAGATATATCACTTACCTTGTACACATTCATTAATGTCTGTAATTACTGATGGTCAAAATGAAACGCTATGTTTTAAAAACTTTAAACAAACAGGTTTATTTCTAAGTTCAAAAGTTATATGTAAAGTTCACAATCTCAAAAGATTTACCATTAATTGACAACAGTGTAAGATTTAACTATTTCTTGATTAAGTTTAATTCACAAAACTGTAATTTATCAAGAAAACAATTTGGTTAGGTAAGAATCGACTATTAACTATCACTCAAGTGCCAAGTATTTACCTGATTAACCATTACAAACAGTCACCAAAATATTACTGACTGGAATCCACATAACATTCTCCAAAATCTCAATAACAGGTAGGCACTAACAAAATGCTAAGAAATCACCAGCAAAACACAGTAATAATAAAATTATAATAGTGTGATAGCACAGACATATAAGAATGCGATATGCAAAAAAATGGAAATATACCAATCACCAAAAATGTGCTTAAAGACTATATCAGTCTTTAGAAAACACTGTTAAGGCACTAAGACATATTCCAAATAATAATTCTCTTTTACCAAGAATATCACTTTAAGTCTTACCATTACAAATCAGTAATTACCACATTACCTTTTTGTAATTATTACACAATATACATCTTCTCAACACTTGCACAAAACAATATTCCTGATCACCTTCCACAAAATTAACACACTCTCTGGGGTGAGTTTAACAGAGCTTTACAACCAGAAACCTTTCAAATTATTTCCCTTATATTTAATGGGATTATCGAGAGAGAGAGAGAGAGAGAGAGAGAGAGAGAGAGAGAGAGAGAGAGAGAGAGAGAGAGAGAGGTGCTTCTCTGAGGGATCTTTCTGGCAGACTGGCTGTCTCTAGAAAAACACTGCGCTTTTAACTCTCCAACAGGTCCTTTCAGAATACTCAAGAATACACATAGGGTATTCAGAGAATACCTAATTTCTTATTCTACAGAATACACATGTATACACGTATATGAATACACACGGCTGAGTTTCGAGTGTCAGTCCCTTATCTACATGATGGACATTTCCTGTTCAGGGCCAAGCAGAAAAACATATTTTTTAAACCAAATTCTTGGGAGACCTATGCAGCTGAGCAAACAATGGAAAGCGCTTTTAGATCCAAAGCAACTCCACTTATCCCACTGTTCCTCATTCCCTCTTTCTCAGATTACGAACAGAATAGGCACAGACACAGCTAATAACGATATGTTAAGCATACAGCACAAACATATAACAGAGAACTCGCCGATTGGGTGACAGCTCATCACGATAACATAAGAGAATTCTTTTTCCCAGTGTGAGTTACAAGACACCTGTGCAAATATGGAAGCGATAAGCTCTTTACCCTCTCTCCTGGCAAACAGGATGTGGTGACCTGATAAGAATTTCACAATACAACTTCAAACATTGAACAAAGGGAAAAATATTCCTTAGTAATGTAAGCTTACATGATATACAACTTATCTGCAAGAAAAAGACATTTTAAAATCACGTCTTCACAACAAATGATGAATCTGTAAGCAAAACATCAAAATTTTCACAGAGACATATAAACACTTATAAAATGGTGATACATATTATAACACCTTATAATAATATATATATGTGTGTGTGTGTGTATATGTATATATCTTGTATTTCCACAGTGATTACGTGGATGAAGTATATAAAAAGTCCTGACATGAAAATAAAAAAAGGAGGTACCAAGACTTTCCACTTTTATTCCAGTCATCTTCAGGGTACTAAAAATAGTGGACACATGAATGCGTGTTACGCAGAAATAAATTTCTGGCTCACACTGAGAATGAACCTCCGTCTCCTGAATAACAGTCCAAGGCAGTTGCTACAGACCTACCAAAGTCATAAAAGAAGTTGGAACTTATGTGCTACTTACCTGAGGGTTCTTCCAGCAGATTTTTGAAGCCTAACAAACTAGCGAATTTTACCCACTTTCCCGGTGTGAGTCAGAAATTTATTTCTGTGAAATACATGCTCATTATTATTATTATTATTATTATTATTATTATTATTATTATTATTATTATTATTATTATTATTATTATTATTTCAGTAGATGAAACCTATTCATGTGGAACAAGCACACAAGGGCCATTGACTTGAAATTCAAGCTTCCAACGAATGTTGGTTTCAACCTCCCACCATAGACCCCACACTGCAACAGTAACTGATCATGGTACAGAGCCAGTGATTTTTCATCTCCCCGGGGAAGACGCAAACTCGTGACATCTGACTGGCATGCCACGACACTAACCACTATACCAGCGGACCAGCATGTGTTCATTATTTCCACCATATCTTACGGTGAAGGGTGAGTTTAATGAAATGGTAGTGACTGACTCACTGATGTGTCAGGAAGTTGGGTAAAATTCGAAGGTTTGTCAGGCTTTAGAAGACTGCCCCAGGAAAACCTCAAGTATGGAGTACTTAGATTCCAACTTCTTTTATGACCTTGGTAGGCCCGTCACTACCACCTTGGCCTGTCACTCAGGAGATTGAGGTCCGTTCCCGGTGTGAGTCAGAAATTTGTCTCTGTGAAACACGTACTCATATTATCTGAGGACTCTCTTAAATTGCTTCATAATTCACAGACAAGTTCAACTTAAAATCTGAAGAGGATGCTTAAAGGAGAAATGCATGTGTTATGTGATCTAAAAAGTACAC
>NC_089754.1:9962802-9990302 GCF_040412425.1 Macrobrachium rosenbergii
TGACAGGATGGCTCTGTTTTGGCTGGCGGGGTTATTACGGCATTGGAGGGGAGCATGAGTGTAAAAAAAAAAAAAATAATCTTTTTTTTTTTTTCTTTTTAAACGGGAGGTGTCACGTTACGATGGTTTTGGGAACTGCTGGTTCCCGCTCGTTCCCCTTTGTGGATTGCTGCCTCCTTACCTTCAAGTTTTTTGTTTTGATGTTTTCGTCGGTGAGCTGCCGGTTTTCTGTCGTCAGTCGGGTCTGGTAGGGCAGCGAAGGTAGCGGCAGTGGCAGCGGCAGCAGGCAGTTTTTGAGTCGACGTTGGTCGAGTTTTTGAGCAGCAAATTGGAGCACGTATACGAAGTGGAGCACGACCTAGAGGTGGAGTGTGACCACGAGCTGCTCATCTTTGATGACAGCGTAAGGCTGTCCTGACGTCTCCATCGGGGTATTCTGGTTGGTGGGTTTTTGTCCCTGTTGCGCAGCTGAGGGCTGTCTTGGTGCCCGATGGAGGACTTATGTTTGGTTTTCTCTTTCTGCCTGCTGTTGTTTTTGCCTTTTATTTAAATTTTAAGCTACCTTTTGTTTAGGACGTTAATCGTTTATTTAACTTTATTATGTTTTGTGCTGCCTATTGGTTTTTTTTTATACTTATGGTTTTATCTTTTTACCAGACCTGACTCACTTGTAAATACTTGCAAAAATAAATTAATATTAAGCTCATTTTATTGTTTTTTGTTGTTTTCTCCGCCTTTGTTTGTTGCATCTGCCGTCAGTCATGACAGCCCCATCCTGAGTATGTTAAAGAACCTGCATAACGGCCCACCCGGGTCGTTACACCTTGTCAACCTGCATCTGTTACAGTATACTGCCAAAGTTGTTTCTAATGGCATCACCATATGCTACTGGGGGCCAGTCTTAATCCACATTATGTAACAGTCATGTCATGCGTCAACTTAAACTCACAACCCTGTACACAATATCTCTCAAGACAAATCCCTTATTGTCACAAATATATTTATTATGAACTAATGTACACCCAAACTTGTAATCAGTGGCTACTGACTGAAACTTATCTCTATTATATACATAACACCCTCTAGTCCCTCTAGCATCACTACACTATTATTATATGTATTAGGAAAAGGTCGAATGATATAACGATGAAATGGATCCTTTGTGCTAGTAGGTATCTCCACAATTAATCACCTGTCTGATAAACATACTTTTATTACTCCATAGTACTCTTATATAATTCACTACCAGTAAAAATAATATTGCACCTCCATTTATATGCCCCATTCATCAGAACTGATTCTAACACCTCAAGGGTAAAATATCGTCAGAAATACGCCCTTCTGATGCCACTATTACCGCTTTCACTTGAGATTTGTTCTCTGCCAGCAACGATTCGGTCTCTCTCTCAGTATTTAAAATTGTAGTATGTACTGTAAAGAAAGCAATTTTCAAATCTAGGTCACCCTGAACCTCCTGAATTGTAACTTGTAACACATTGAATGTTTTCCTCAAATCATCAAAACGATCCTGTAACTCTGTGTTACTCCTATAACTTTTCCAAACTATCCTCAAATTACTACTAAGATGTAGATGTCTCTTTTTAGCTGTAGCAATTAATGATTTAACTGTATCGTCACAACATGAAGGTATCAACAACAAATCAAATGCACCCCGAACTGGATAACCAAATAATGCCTCAACAGGCGAGACACCAAATCATATCACTAACCATCGTTTTTGTGCTATGTCTAAAAAATCTATATGTATATATCCCAATTCTTATCATTACCACCTATTGCAACTCTCAGAGCTTCACGCAACCCATTAGCTTGTGGCCTATATGGAAGAATATTTACTTTTTTTTATCTCCATCACTTCTGCAAGACACTGTAGTATTCTGTTCACAAATTTTCTCCCATTATCAGTATCAACAACAAATCAAATGCACCCCGAACTGGATAACCAAATAATGCCTCAACAGGCGAGACATCAATCATATCACTAACCATCGTATTTGTGCTGTCTAACCAAATCTATATATATATATATCCCAATTCTTATCATTACCACCTATTGTAACTCTCAGAGCTTCACACAACCCATTAGCTTCTGGCCTATATGGAAGAATATTTACTTTTTTTATCTCCATCACTTCTGCAAGACACTGTAGTATTCTGTTCACAAATTCTCTCCCATTATCAGTGATAAGTATCTCCGGGACCCCATATCCACAAATATACCTATGAAAAATGTCACTGCAACTTCATCTGCTGTCTTATTCTTTAACGGAAAAGTCTCCACAAACCTCATTAACTCATCTGTAATCATGAACAAATGCTTATATCCATACCCTGACTCTTAAAAGTTTGTTAGAATATCCATACATACCCTCTCAAACAGCCTACTAGGGACAGGAAAAGGCCCCAATTTACACAACGTAACCTTCGCCAGTTTACATGAATTACACACAAAACACGCCTTTACAGAATTCTCCACTGGAGAAAACTTTCTTCCAGAAAACGTATCACGTACTCTCTGGTACATCTTCTCAGTCCCCAAATGTGGACTACCAAATTTACAATGTACTATCTCCAAAACCACTGGAATCAACTCCTTTGGTGCCACAATCTGTGTTGTATCCCTCTTATCCTCACTGCTCCTCAACTTATATTTGATTCTCCTCACCCACAAATTATGGTTACCCTCTAACTCCAGACCTTAATAAGGAAATCTATAACCTTTTCTCACTAACCCTCTAAGAAACACCTTTGCGTCTGCTAAAAACCTCATCTTCATCTTGTTTCTTCTCTACCACACTAATATGACAATCCAAACACTCGCCAGTGGCATTATACACAAGCTCACCCTCCGTATCCACAAAATTCCTACTAAGAGCATTCACCACCACATTATGTTTACCCTCAGTGTACTTAAGCTTAGCATCAAAATCCCTAATTGTCAAAAACCACCTAGCCCTCTTATGAGACAAATCAGGCTTATTAAAAAGATCCAACAACGGCTCATGATCCGTAAGAACTTCCACCTTATTCCCCATTAGTAGCATCATTAAATGCACTAAACTAGACGTCATAGCGAATGCCTCTTTGTCCACTGTCACCATTAACCGTTCATTACGCCCTTGTGTCTTGGACTCTTGAACTTCCTGCTATAAAAAGCTATTGGATGTAATTTACCCTCAAACTTCTGCATTAAACAAGCACCTGCCCACTCTTGACTGGCATCAGTCACTAATGTGAAAGGTAAAGAAAAATCTGGGAATTTTAAAACTGGAGGACACATCAAAGCCTCTTTGTATTTCAGAAGAGCTGCCTGCTGAGCTTCACCCCATGAGAATTGTACATCATCTCTCAGTACATCTGTCAAAGGTGCTGACAATGTAGAAAAACCTTTCACGAATCGGCAGAAAAACCTTGCGATTCCCATGAGTGAGCAGACTTTTTTCTTTCTCTTTGGTGCAGGAAAATCCACAATTCCTCTTACCTTCTCGTCATTCACTCGAATACCTTCTTTCGATATGACATGTCCTAAGTATACAATCTGTCTCTTCAAGAAATCACACTTGGCTAGTTTAATCTTTAAACCTGCCATTCTAAGCCTCCTAAGGATTTCCCTAAGCACTTCTAAATGTTCCTCTGTGGAATCCGTAGCATTCAAAATGTCATCTATATAAACAGACACATTTCTCCCCAACATCCCTTACAAGACATTATTCACTAACATTGTAAATGTAATAGGACTGCCTAACAAACCAAAAGGCATCTGTGTAAATTCATAATGTCCCTTTGGGATAAAAAAAGCGGTCATTTCCTACTCTCCTCACTCAGTGGCACTTGCAAAATCCCTTGCATGAGATCAGTTGATGAATAAATATTCCTACCTCCAATCTCCGCAAACAAATCTGGCAAACATGCCAACGGGTACCTGCCTGGAATGGTCTTCTCATTTAATTTCCTAAAATCCATACATTCATGGATTGAACCATCCTTTTTAGTTACCACCAAAAATGGGAAATTAAACAGTGATGAGTTAGGCCTAATTATACCTGCTCCCTAATCTTGAAGGGTATCCTATACTTTTTATTACAGGGTGGAAAGAAGATAATCCTTGACTTACATTAAAATTATTCTGCCAAGTCAACTGGATCAAAATAGATTCTAACAAGTTCCTGGAAATAATTTCGTTACAACGCGACAGTATTTGGCTTTGAGTCCATTGTATTCTGTGGGACTTTTCACTTAAATGTTAAAATAGAGTATTATTAGACTGACCTGTTTTTACTGATTATTTGTGTTGTTTTATTCTGGTGTTCAATTCTCTACTGGTCTGACCTAAGTAAAATAAATTACAATCCATACATGGAATTTTGTACACAATATAACTATCTTTTCAGGGGCTCCCCTCGAGTAGGATGCCTTGACAAGGTATGGGGCTAAGGGACCCTGGCTTTTGGGCCCGGGTCCTGACAAATCATCCTACATAGTTTTTGGTTTAAATGGCGTGGACATTTCCACATTCACAAAATTTTTTGGAAGGGGTTCGCGTTCGAAGCTAATTGTGGGAGCTGTGGTGGTTGAGTCGCCACCCAATATGGTTTGGACCTAAGAGATGGTGATGGGATTTTTCCCATTGCTATCTTGAGGGCAGAACCATCTCCAGGGATCAGCCCATCGTAATCCAAGGGGGCTTATTTTTGGAGGTGGGACTCCTGTCTTTTGTCCGGAAGCCCACCAGTACGGTTGGAGTGGGGAGTCAGTCCCCATTAGTTGGGGCAGAACTCCCAGCAGGCGGATTGGCTTATACCTAGGCCACTGCAAGCGTATTGGTGCTATCCTGAAAGGGTAGGGTATGGGGTGGACTGTTGGGAGTCAACTCTCACTTGTGCCATTGGTGGAGAATGCGAATACCTGACTGATCCACGATACTTTCTTGATATAACCAAGTAGTTTTGGGTGGGTGGATGAACCAGTTTGTGTGTGGTGGTCTGATGTGTGCATGCTTGGCATCTTGGGGTGTCTTCGTGGGCTTTGGGAGTGTCTTGGGGTGGGAAGCTGGGCAATAGAGCTGCCCAGTTTTCCCTTTTTGATATGCTGTCGGGGTCTGTGCGGGAGCTCTTGGGTGCCGGGTTTGCACTTTTTGGACTTCTGGATGTGGACTGGTTTAAATTTATGGATTTGGCTATTAGTTCTCCCTCCCCTGGATCTGACGACTTAACGGCACTGGCAACGACTTCTGGCATGAACATGGATACGAGCTTGGCTGTTGGTCAGAACCAAACAGTGAGACACCAGGGTGTTAGTAAATCTGGTGGATTTGATTAAAAAAATAGAGTCCTTTATTGCACTAATGTAGGCTTGTCGTTAGATTATGAATGTTTATACAGTGTAGTAAAACAATTTGGCAAAATGGAAAGAATTAAATTAATTCTAGAAAAAGATAAGCAGTCATTTTCTGCTTTTGTTAAATTTTCCTCTCCCTTGGAAGCTAGTGAGGCACAACAAAGACTCCATGGCCACATTCTAAATGACTCAGTTCTCAGCACAAAAGTGTTTTCAGTGAAAAACTTAAATGATGAGCCATTTGATTTTATTCCTAAGACTGAAGAACATGGACCAGCCCCATGTACCAGAGCTCTTCCTCCCCCTTTATGGCGTGTTTCTATCTACAAGGAGGGAGGGAAAATTTAATAAAAGCTGCTGAATCATTGAGAGCAAGGTTGGTTCCATTCCCATTGAAAATCTAAAACGCTATGGAAAGAACCTTCTATTAAAAGCTGGTAATGAGACTCAAGCAGTTCTGCTGTCAAATTTTAAACCTCCTGAAAGTGGAAATATTGAATGTATTTCATCTCACAGGTTCTATAACACACTGAAAGGAGCAGTTTACTCAAAAGACTTGCATGTTTTTAAAGAGGAGGAAATTCTCCATCGATGTTCTCCTTGTGTATCTCATTTAAAAAAAACTGGGTGGGGATGCGGCTATCCTTTTAACCTTCTCCTCTAGTTACCTACCTGATACCATCATTGTTGGCCATGAGAGGATGCAGGTTGAAAAATATAAAAGAAATCCCAAACAGTGTCGCAAATGCTTTGAATATGGCCACATTCAAAACTCTTGCGATAACAATAAAAGATGTCCTGTGTGCTTCGTAGAGCACGATAATTTTGATGGTTGCGAAGCAGCCCAATACCGTTTTCTATGTAAGGGTGATCACACTCCAAATTCTAGGGCTTGTCCCAGATATAAATTTGAACAAGAAGTGTTGGCAGTGGCTGATAACAAACATATCAGCATTAGCGAAGCAAAGCGCACAGTAATGGGGGCAAACGAAAGTGCCAACTCTGTCTATGCTTCTGTAATAAAACGTATGAAAACTTCCAGCAATGTAAGGCCACCAATAACTGCGTCTGATAGTAGATATCACAAACCTGCTATTTCTTGAACTATAAATAATAATGAAAATCTCCAAACTGGTCAGAAACTTTCGTTGGCAAGTTCTTTGGAGTCCAACACCAAAAATTGTACTTCCAAAAGCACAGAAAATTTATCTTCCAAAGTCGATATAAATGCCACCTCTACGACAGCTGCCGATTCATCTCCAAAAATAAGTGTGCCAAAATCAACTAATAATTCAGGAAGATGTTCTGAAAATACTTCAAACAAAAATAAGTTAAAGGAACAATCCCAATTAGATAGAGCTAGTTCAGAGCCATCAATCGTCACAGCCACAAACAAAAATAATAATAAAACTACAATTACAACTACCAAGAAGCACACAAGAAATACTTCCCCAAATAATGATAGCTTTACAATAAAAACTTCAAATGGGTTCAGTGTTTTGGAAGAGATCTCTCCTCCTAGAAAGCTGGTTCCAAAAGTAGATTCAGAACAAAAACATCTGAGCTCAATTCAGTCTTGCCGCCCTAAGACAAATAGGATTAATGGTGCACAGAATCACAGTAGTAATTCTGAACATCAGGTTCATAATAAAAAATATGAAGATCAACCAAAGACCCTGAACTCCAATTCAGATGAAAAGGGATTAAGAAAACAAACTCTTATAAAGGAGAATTTCCCACTCCACCCTAGGAACAAGACTTCCTCCAAGGAGTGGGAAGTAGCACATTTTACCACCTTAGCATTCATGCTCGATATCCTTCAGTGGAACTGTAAAGGTCTCAGAGCCCGTACAGAAGACCTTAAAGTATTCATGCATGAATTCAATCCAGGGATTATATGCCTGCAGGAAACAATGTTAGGCAACTCTCCTTATAATCCTGGACTAAATTATTCAATATTTAAATCATATCCCCAACTGGTGATCGTGCCCATGGAGGTGCTGCAATGTTATTAAATCTCTACAGCACTCCACAATGCAATTAAATACAACTCTACAAGCTGTCGCTATTTCAGTCATTTTGGAAAAGAGGATAACAATCTGCTTATACCTTCCACCAGACCTTGTTTTTAACATGGAGATATTCAGTCCTTAATTAATTAACTTTCAGCTCCTTTACTTCTCCTAGGTGATTTTAATGCCCACAACCCCCTTTGGGAAGTCGGTTTTTAGATAGTAAAGGGAAATTAATTGAAGACCTTATTGACAGAAATGATGTTACCCTATATAATAATGGGTCAGTGACCTTCCACAACATTCACGATAATCATTTCTCTGCACTGGACCTTATTATTTCTTCAACTAGTATCCACCTTGATTTTAATTGGTCCGTTAATGAAGATTTAAATGGAAGTGATCACTACCCGATCCATTTGAAATATGCTCTGAATGCTCCATCTGAAGTTTTACCTAAGTGGAAGGTAGAGGATGCAGACTGGGATAAATTCAGTAAGGGTGTCAATCTAGATAGGGAGTTTGAGTCCTTTCATTCTCATCTAGCCCTTTCCTGCCCAATTGACGTCATATTACGCAACAACCCCCTACCCCCCTTCTTGTCTGACTGACGTAATTTTACGTAAAATTTACCGACAATTTTCGTACGTGTGGTAAGAGTAAATTTTTTTTAATTTTCGGACAGTTGGTGGTTTCATAGGCTAACTAAAGCATACCTTGGACCGTGTAACTCAGGCATCGATACGCCAGGCAAGCAGTGCCTATACTGCGCATGCAATTCCTGGCATAGTAAATTTCTCACAATGACATCAGCTGATCCACCACCCTTTCTCTCGTATCTTACATTTTTTTATAAAATGTAGGATTACATTATTGGAAACACTCTGTTGGTATCCTCTATTTTCTATAATTTTTGGTTCCTCTACTGTGCATGCGCAACCATGGCGTAGTAAAATTCTCACAATGACATCAGCTGATCGCACCCACGCAGGCCTGGCAGCGGCAGGCCACACTTCTGTCAGAGACCATGCGTACGAGGTTGGGTAAACACGTGTCGCTGTTTACATACAGCGACGTCAATCGAGAACAGTTTCAACATGCTTTCGCAAAGTTTTTACGGTAAAACTAGCGGAAATTTGTTAGTGCATCACATAAGAGACGTCTGGATTTTAGGCAGGGGCTCTGAATCTCATTTTTTCATTATCATATATATCGTTATTTAGAGAATTTTGCTGGCTTTCTCATAAAAATAATTCATTCACCTAACTGTTATAGCTTTTGAGCTACGAATGATAATGTTGATAACGGTAACATTTTTTTCGTTTCGAAACAGCTTATAACGTCAAAATGAAACTGTTGCTGTTACCAAAGCCATTTTTCTTGACTCTCACTTTATTCCTCAACCTTTCCTCTACATTTTTGTATATTTACAAAGTAATTTCTATGAAAAAATCGAGGTAGGGCTCTTCAAAAAAAATGTCTAGCGATAATTCTCACTGTATGCCTGGCGGCGCGCTCTGTTTCTTACCCACTTTTCTATCAATTTTTCACCAGCTGACTTATTCGTTTTTCATTGTTTTACATGTCGTTATTTAGAGAATTTTCTTGGCTTTCTCATAACAAATAATTCATTCGCCTAACTGTTATACTTTTTGAGCTACGAACAATAATGTTGACACCGGTAACTTTTTTCGTTTCGATCAATTTATAACGTCAAAATGAAACTGTTGCCGTTACCAAAGCCATTTTTCTTGACTTTCCTTTATTCTTCAAATTTTCCTCTACTTTTTCGTATATTTACAAAGTAATTTCTATGAAAAAATAACCGAGATAGGGCTCTTCAAAAAATTTTTTTCTAGCGATAATTCTCACCATAGGCCGGGCAGAGCGCTCATTTCTCACCCTCTTTTCTATCAATTTTTTCACCAACTGACTTATTCGTTTTCCATTGTTTTATATGTCAATATTGAGGGAATTTTATTGGCTTTCTCATAAAAAAATTATTCATTCGCCCAACTGTTATAGCTTTTGAGCTACGAACGATAATGTTGACAACGGTAACATTTTTCGTTTCAATCAATTTATAACGTCAAAATGAAACTGTTGCCGTTACCAAAGCCATTTTTCTTGACTCTCATCATTCTACAACTTTTCCTCTACATTTTCAAATATTTACAAAGTAATTTCTATGAAAAATAACCGAGATAGGGCTTTTCAAAAACTTTTCTAGCGATAATTCTCACCATACGCCGGGCAAATCGCTCTGTTTCTTACCCTTTTTCTATCAATTTTTCACCAACTGGATTTATTCGTTTTTCATTGTTTTATATATCAATATTTAGAGAATTTTGTTGGCTTTCTCATAAAAAAATAATCCATTCGCCTAACTGTTAGAGCTTTTTGAGCTACGAACGATAATGTTGACAACGGTAACATTTTTTCACTTTCAATCAATTTATAACGTCAAAATGAAACTGTTGCCGTTACCAAAAGCCATTTTCTTGACTCTCACATTATTCCTCAACTTTTCCTCTACATTTTCGTATATTTACAAAGTAATTTCTATGAAAAATAACTGAGATAGGGCTCTTCAAAAAACTTTTTCTAGCGATAATTCTCACCATACGCCGGGCAGAACGCTCTGTTTCTTGCCCTTTTTCTATCAATTTTTCACCAGCTGGACTTATTCGTTTTCCATTCTTTTTATGTCGATATTTAGAGAATTTTGTTGGCTTTCATTAAAAATGATTCATTCGCCTGACATTCATAGTTTTTGGGTTACGAACGAAAATATAAAATAAGTAAAGATTTTTTTTTTTCGTGAAATAACTCACATTTTTTTGTATTTAGAGGCTGGGACTCTTATTCTGACTATTCCACCATAAAATATAAACATTTAGAAAAAAGGACAGCAAAATGAACGTTGTTGGCATAAAATTTCAATTTTGCTGAATTTTCGAAATAATTATTTTTTCGCACTGTCGAGCGCTCCCAGACACATCGGGGCCATGTGCCTCATTGATGTGATAACTATACAGATATGAAAGGGCTAGATGCCTATGATTACTTTAGTAATTTCTATGAAAAATAACCGAGAGGGCTCTTCAAAAAACTTTTTCTAGCGATAATTCTCACCATACGCCGGGCAGAGCGCTCTGTTTCTTGCCCTTTTTCTATCAATTTTTCACCAGCTGGACTTATTCGTTTTGCATTCTTTTATATGTCGATATTTAGAGAATTTTGTTGGCTTTCTCATAAAAAATAATTCTTCAGCCTGACATTCATAGTTTTGGGTTCTGAACGAAAATATAAAAATAAGTAAAGATTTTTTTTCATTGAAATAACTCATTGTTTTGTATTTAGAGAGCTGGGACTCTTATTCTGACTATTCCACCATAAAATATAAACATTTAGAAAAAAGGACAGCAAAATGAACGTTGTTGGCATAAAATTTCTATTTTTGCTGAATTTTCGAAATAATTATTTTTGGCGCTCTCGAGCGCTCCCAGACACCTCGGGGCTCATGTGCCCTCAGTGATGTGATAACTATGCAGATATGAAAGGGTTAATGAGCATTAAATCTAATTAAGAAAACTATCGAACACACTAGCAGGGGGCCGATAGACATACCCTTACTATGCTGTATAAGGCAACAGTTCTGTCCATCATTGATTATGGAGGCCAGTATATGGCTCGGCATCTGACGCAGTTACCAGAAATGTTAGACCCTGTTTCACAATGAAGGCCTTAGAATATGCTCCAGGAGCCTTTAGTCATCGCCAAAATCATCGTTACAAGTTGAATGTAGTGAACTGCGCTGTCTCTCCATAGAACTAGTAACAATGAAGAAGATAACAAGAATTCAAACTGGCGATTCTCCAGCAAAAAATTATTTGAATTAAGAGATGTATTTATAAACAACCATCCACCACCTTTCCCAATTAGAGCTAGAAGATTGTTTAGTCATGAATATAAGCTATACAAGTGCCTGTAATAGCACCTCCTCCTTGGACAATGAATAAAAAACGAGGAATTTGCACACAACTGAAGTATTTATTAAAAAGTAACTCATATACAACAGAACACCATGAACCCAGCATACAGTAGAGCATAAAAATCGAAAAGGTCCACATTACGCAATATATACGGATGGATCTAAATCAGAACATGGAGTAGGATATGCTGCAGTGTCCCAAGACAAAACTTATCAGTTCTGCCTGCCTAATAATGCTGCTGTATTTACAGCAGAATTGTATGGAATTGTATCAGCTATAAAAATAATAAAAGAATCATCATTCAATAATTTTGTGATTTTCAGTGATTCAAGAATTGCTATAGAAGCTATTCAAAGTTACAAATCAAATAATAATATAATACAACAAATTAAATTATATCTCCATAAATTATATAATAATGGAAAAAATGTAGAAATATGTTGGATCCTGCGCGTAGCAGGATCAGAAATGAAAGATGCAGACAAAGCAGCTAAAGCAGCAACTCACATGACAAGATCAAATGTGAATATCCCTGTTACTGATTATGCAGCTCACATAAATGGGTATCATAAATAATGGCAATATATATGGATGAAAGAACGGAAAGTAATAAGCTGAAAGAAATAAAACCTAATGTTAAAAAATGGAGTTCATCATATCAGAGAGGCACGCTTCAAGTAATTTTAACTTGCGCTCAGAATGGCCAGCCTGGAGTCTAACACATGGGCGCCAATGGGCAGCCCACATGGCCCGGCTCCCGAGTGCTCAGAATGCAGAGTAATAATAACAGTCAGACATGTGTTATGTGAATGTCAAAGTATGACCGACAGAATACTTTTGAAATAGATCAGTGAAAGAAATTTGTCAGAATCTTTCACATTTTCAATCGTTCAGTTTAGATTTTCTTGAAGAACTGTAATTTGATTAATAAAATATAAAAATAAGTAAATAATAAAAATTATGAAAACCCTGAATTTGAATTTTGAATTTTACAAAAAAGAAAATTTTAAAAATTTTGTTTAATTCATATTCTGAATTTTAATATACCGTTTTAGTATGTATCATATGTAAGGAAGTCTGAGTAAATGTATTTATTGTATGAGAGGATGTGCTTATGTGCAGTTTTTAATTTCATTTTAATTCATTCATCTTTGTATCGGATGATCTATTGGGTCCTAGCGCTTGACTTCAGGCCTGGACCTAGTATTTTAATCAAATCCTTCGGGCCAGCCCTATGAGAGCTGAAAGTCAGCTCAGTGGTCTGGTTAAACTACTTTAATAATAATAATAATAATATTAATAATAATAATAATAATAATAATAGAAGGTTAGTGCATCGCTAGCTTTCTTTGGAAATGTTTATTTCAAAGAAGTCTCCAAGTGTATGGGGTGGTCATCAGAGGCAGTATTCCTTAAACACTGCTGCCATGAGATCAAACAAATTCAACTACACTATGTGCCACTAGCGGTATGGTAAGTTTCGGGTCCCTTAGGCACCTTAGCAAAAACCCACGGGCCCTCTTCATGCTGCGATCATGCTGAGATATTGTTGGGAAAGATACAGCAATCCTGCAGCCCAACACAACATATAAAATTAGGTAAGTCACTTTAGAACCACACAGACAATATATATATATATATATATATATATATATATATATATATATATATACTATATATATATATATATATATATATATGTAGAGGATCTTGTGTTTTCCCCCCAATTTTATTGTCAAACCGTAATGGGTATCAGAATAAAGAATGTGGGTGATAATGTAATGTGATTTCATCTGGCCATTGGGATTTACTTATCCAGAGCTAAGCCATTTGTCACTTGTCAGTTTATTTTTTTTATGCGTTCCTTTGAGGATGAGCAGCAGTTATAAAAAATGTTTTTCTGGCAGCTGTTGTGGGTCCCTCAAACCCCACCTTCTCTTCCTTGATGGAAGGCATGTTATCCATGGTAAATGTTTTCTTGTTCACAGACCTGGCCCAGTGGTTGGGAAATGACCAGCCTATGTACTGTTGTCACATCTGTATGAAAGGTGATGGAAAAACTGAGGAAGCAGTTTTCTGTTGGCAGAGGCAGAACCCTCTTACTTTGATCCTTTATACTTGATCGCTGTGCCAACAAGTACTTTTCTGGCCAAGACCAACCATGGCGAAGAATTCTTTGATATTGGTTGGTCTGTCTTATGGGGCTCCCTGTGGAACCACAAGAGAGTAACTCCTCTTTGAGAACTCACACAGTGGTTACCAAAAATAGGTTTTACAGTGGTTACCAAAAATATGGTTTTTCCTGTATCAAATCCTGTTATGTGATTTGGCACTTTTGTATTGGTTTTGTATTTTTATGGCTGATGACTGAACGTTGCACCTGTGTACTAAAACTGTACATTATTATAGTCAAGTGTGTCATAAAATAGGCTATTTTTAAATTTTGTTTACTGTACACATCTCATTACTGCATACATTATTATTTTAACATTTTTATGTGATTTGGCTATTTTGTATATTTTCTGTTCTTATGTTATTTCAACATTTATTTTTGACTGGTATAAAGATGCATGAAGGGATAAAGTCACTTTTCATTTTTCCACTTAGTTATGAACAAAAATTGCTGTAGTATGAAAAATGCCTTATGTCAGAATGACTTAGCTGAAGGCATTACTTTATCTTTGTCACAAAAATGACGAATTCTTATTTAACAACATGTTATAAATACTTATCTATAAATATATATACATATATATATTTATACATACATATATATATATATCATATATATACATACAAATATATATACATTATATATACGAGGTATGTTCAATAAGTAATGAGACAATGTCAGGCGAGACACTAAATATGATTTGATCAAAATACTACTTCATGGTGAAGTACACATACATATATTCTATTAAATGACAAACTGGCAACTTTTTTATATTTGTAGGTCTGAGTGCAGCGGTGAACATGGTGGAACCAATCTGATCCGGTTTGCCGATCTGTGAACACTTGTCAAAATGCAGCGAAACATGGAGCAACGTTATGCCATCAAATTTTGTGTTAAACTTAAGAAAACCAAACAAGAAGCTTATGGAATGTTAAAGGAGGCCTCTGGGGATAAACAGATGAGCCAAGCAAGTTTCTATCGGTGGTTTAACAGATTTTGACGGAAATGAACAGGCTGAGGATGAACCCAGATCTGGAGCACCGAAAAGTGCACTCAAGGAGGAAAATACTGAGGAAGTGCAAAGGTTAGTGATGCAGGACCGTCGAATATCTGTGAGGATGCTATCTGAAGCTGTTGGTATTAGTATTGGCACAGTAGAGACAGTTCTGACTGAAGAGGAGTGGAGGAGTGGTCAGTGGTGGTTCCACCAGGACAATGCCCCATGCCACAAGTCAACGCTGGTGACCACCTGGATGGCCGACAGGGGAATGAAAGTGGTACAACACCCACCCTACAGCCTGACCTAGCCCCTTGACTTCTTCCTGTTCCCATGCATGAAAGACAGCCACAGGGGAACCAGATTCCAGTCAACAGAGGAGCTGAAAGAGGCATCAGAAAGTTACCTGAAGGGACTACTGAAAAAGGACTTTGAGGAGGTCTTCCAGGATTTGGAGGGACGCATGCAGAAGTGTGTAGCTGCGAGAGGCAGTTATTTTGAAGGAGACAAAGTTGTGTAAGCTTATGAAAATAAAGTGTCTCTCCTGACATTTTCTCATTACTTATTGAACATACCTCGTATGTATATATATGTCTATATATTTATATATGTATATAATATTATATATGTATATCTAATTTATATATATATATATATATATATATACAAATTAGATATTTAGTGTGTTACATAGATGGCACTAGTACTGAAGGTCTCAACTGTTTTGGATTCACTTAAAAAAATAACCCAATTAGAAATCATTCTTAATAAAATAAATAGGCAAGTTTTTAGTTTATAGGCGTAACAGTGATCATTTAATGCTTTAATTACTGAATAGCATCCTTTCATTTTCATAGTTCATGCTAGTTACTGTTTGTCCAGCAAACAACTCACAAATAGTCGTTATAGCTTTTCAACAAAACTATTTAAGTTTTATATTTTGAACTTGTCAAGTCAGTTGGTTTTGTACTTGTCAACTTTTCAACTATTTTTAAATTTTCTTTAGCCCTCATAATGCCATATTCTATAAAATCTCAGCGAGGAGCTAATAAGCTTGTGGATGATATCAACTTCGCTTATAATTTTCACAGACAGAATGCAGATAAATCAAGAAAAGTATGGCTATGTGAATAACGATGTGCAGAGCGTGCGTTCAGACGATGGCTGAGGAGGACCCATTAGAAAGTCAAGTATACCTTAGTTTTACCAGTCCACTGAACTGATTAACAGCTCTCCTAGGGCTGGCCCGAAGGATTAGACTTATTTAACATGGCTAAGAACCAATTGGTTACTTAACGACGGGACCTACAGCTTATTGTGGAATCAGAACCACATTATAGAGAGAAATGAATTTCCATCACCAGAAATAAATTCCTCTTATTCTTCATTAGCCGGCCGGAGACTCGAACTCGGGCATAGCGAGTGCTAGCCCACAACTCTACCGACTCCCCCAACAAGGAACTGGACCCATTAGAAATAGTATCTTCAACAGGGGAACACTTTCACAGCGCTGATGTCAATAAAGTGAAATCGAGAATTGTCCTTGGTTCTATAAAAGCCAAAGCCTTGTCATCACAAGAGACCGAGAGAATTGTGATTACGACAGAATGATGTTCTCTACAAAATGAGGCGCTGGCTGGACTGCCAGCAACATCAAGTTTATCACGAAGTATTCGTCGGTGGCGACAGCAGAATAGTAGTGCTCCCCTTATTCCATCAAAAAGATATAATTTTGATATCCCTCTATTGTACTGCAAATTTGAATCAGGGGAAATCTATATATCATATATATCATTTATAAACAATCAACATTCAAAGAGGTAATTTGAATGTACCTCATGTTTTCGTATTGTTATCCAACAAGCGGCAAGCAATTTATGATCGGTTGTTTTCTCAGTTAGTTACTCTTCGCCCTGATATCCAGCCTAAAAGCTACAGCATATGACAGGCTTCGAAAAAGCCCCCATGAATAGCCTTATTTCAAGATTTCCTGACATAGAGGTAACTGGTTATTTATTTCATTTTGCTAAAACCCTCTACAGAAAACTGTTCGATAGAGGTCATAAAGTCCAATATAATACATATGAAGTATTTCGTCTAAAGATAAAGTGCTTTACAGCGCTTGCTTTTCCACCAGTGACTGATATTATTGCTACATACGAAGAAGTGTCCGACGATGATAGTTTGCCACAAGAATTTGTGTCGTATTCTGAAGTGACTTACATAGGACCCGGAAGAGGAAGAGGCGCTAGAAGACGTCGCCTAGCTCCAAGATTTCTAATTGAAATATGGAATATTTCAGAGAGGGCTTCAACTGGCATGACTAGAACTAGTAATGGCCTTGAAGGTTTTCATAATAACTTACAAAATTCAGTTTCAAGGCAACATTCGAATATCGGGAAATTAATAAATACACTGAAGTTAGAGCGATTTTGGCTCAGAAAAAGAAAATTAATTTGGAACAGGGAGTGCAAATAACTTCAAAACAGGTTTGCAAAGAGTGCAACAAGCAACTGATAACTTTACTTGAAAAGTATGATCCTTGCCGGAAAATGTCTTTCTTAAAAGCTGTGGCATATAATCTGCATTAAGTTTCAGTTTTAATAAACTCTTTTTATATTGGCATTCTTTAATGTTTTTAGTTTTCATTATCACCCAAAAAATAAAGTTTTTCTTTTAATATTTTTTGTTTTATTCTTACTTGATTTTTGTTTTAAATTAAATCGTTATCACTTTATACCTGTTATGAGTTGTCCTATATATCAGTTGTTCTAGAAATCAGCTGTCTAGGTACGAGTTGTCCGATATGAATTTTCCGGGAATGAGTCGTCCTGGTATCAGTTACCCTGGCACGATTACAATCATGATTCATCAAGTTGAACTTTCATCTCAACTTGCAATGATCATATTAAAGTTTATAAATGGCTGGAAACGATAAATGAAGAAATACGAATACAAACGAGCTTTAAAAGCAAACGCAGCAATAGAGAAAATAAGACTTTACACTATTATGGACACCCGAAGCATCCTAACTCTCGGATTTTCAAACTGTCTCCTTTCGTGGACTCAACACCGCACATTTAACTATGAGTAAGGGCAATATGACCTCAGCTCAAGTCCCCGAGGATTTCTGCTCTGACGTCATTAGGCTATAAATACGACCACCCTTTTGACAATTAGTCAGAGTCAACTCACATTAAAGATATTTTTGGCAGTGCATTAACGTGGACTCTTCACTCGTTGTGAATGCCAGAGTAATTAAACTAACGTTATATGATAATGGTACAATTTTTTAATACTACTTTAGGTAAATAAGTTAAAATTTACTCTTTTGATGTAGTTTCATTATATTTTTTGTCCTTTGATTATATATAAGTTGCGCACCCTCTAATCAACTATCTTGATAGTATTAGCAAGGAGATCTGTTGTCGATATAGAGAGAACCAGTAAGACAGTGTCAATATTTATATTTGAATGAACATTATTCGAATTATTTTCTTTTGCTTTATAACTCAATTTATTTTATTAATACACTGTAAAAAGCACTACGAAAACGATCTATATTACAATAAGCCGACTTGCGATAGAAATAAAATACACACTCTATTGAAGTGTGGTTTACCAATATTCTTCAACACCACAAGAAAGCTCACAGATTACTAAGAGGGAAAACCAAAAATCCTTTCCGCTAAAAACTTTGCTCGTTTTTTTTAACTGTCTCGCCCGAGAATGTCTATTAAAAATAAAGTCTGCGGTTATTCCTTTGGAACAAATTAAATAAGGCGTGGAATGGCCGTCAATGGGTCCCAGAAATACAAGACAGCAGAGAGACGAAAAAGCATAACCGAGGATGGTATAGAATTCCGAAGGTCTTAAAATAGAATATGGTCAGGGGTGCATGTAGTCTTGCCAAGTATAACAGCCACAATAACGCGGTGACAAATTTTCACGCACACACATACATACACACACAGGGATTATTTTAAGGTTGACAACGATAAAAATCCTGACGGTTCCGAGGGTATCTGAGGTGTAACCAGAGGTGACAATCAAACATCAATTTTAAAACTTAAGTTCGTGAGCAGGATGATAAAATAAATTCCTATGTATTTAGTAAGTACTAATTATTTTGAGAAGTTCAGCACTTTACAGATAACAAATCTGTGTGTAACAGGAACTCTTTCATAGAATAATCCGTTATTAGCAAGCTGCAGGATAAGCAAAACCCTACAATTTATTGACAAATAGAGCGGTGATGAAAAAATTCTGATAAAAAATGAATGTACGTTTTACATTATCAAAGCACTCTGAAGGAATTCGAGCAGTGCTTCAGCTGAAGTTGCCATACAACTTTGATCATAAATGGGGTCACATATTCACCAGCTTCATGACGAATAAGATAGTGGTATTTTAAATACTTTTTGTAGACGATTTTCTAAAACCTGTGAAATAATAAGTAACTAGATAAACAGACCACTGGATAGAAAGTAGAGGAGTCGCGCCATTCTTGAATTGATGTGGCGAGATTAATGAGATTACTGTTTAACAAGTGCAAATAAAAGAAACATAACACAACAATCACGAGCAAATTCACTTTTAAATTACCGACCGTTCTAAGTTATTATTTTGGACGACCAGAATTCACAGTTGCAGTGCGGGAAGTTTTTCTTGTGAAACATAACGGCAGTTCTGATAAATTTGTTTCAAGATTATTATAACTGCCATGAAAGTGTATAACCTCAAGTTGGTGCCAAACGTAGATCCAAAAAAAATTAAAGAGGGCTTCGGCAAAGAGTCAACAGCTCTATTAAGTCAATTGCCATGCATTTTGAAACATGAAAGAAATCTTTGCAGTTTGGCGTGGGCGACATGCTAGTCGTGAAGAGCCAAGAAAGCAGAGTAATAGTTAATAAGAATAAAAGATTAAAATGGAAGATATTGATGGTGCTCTGCCAATGACTATGTTAGAAGGGAAAATGTGTTGGGAATGAGGAAAGTTTATTATTAAATACATTTTTGGCCGGAGAACGCTGTGATTTTCGTGTGCCTTTATTCTTAAATTTGTTTGAGGATTTATGTATGTTTATTTTTACAGTGAATAGTGGAATAACTGAATTTGGTAAATAGACGTTGTGCAAATTTCAAACATTTGTCAGCTCATTGAAAAATCGGGTGAATTGGCTGCAAAAGAATTCTGAAGGCGTGAAAATAATCTATTTTATCCTTACGTATTCAGTTTTGCAAAGAACAAAAATACACAAAAGAGGACTAATAAACATCAGCTGAGAAATCAGTGATTGGTGCAATGAGGTTTCCCGATGAGCTCAGGAAAAACTCATCCGAAATTCTCGGGGCGATATTCTTTATCTGTGCTGAAGCAATCGCTTCCTGAAAAACTACCGTTCTTGGATATCCAGCATTTGGTGCTCTGCACATCGAAGCCAGCTTCAGTGCAGTTTTTAATGGTTAGAAGTGTTCAGAGAAAGCGAGTTGAACAAGCCCACAGGGGCCACTGACTTGAAATTCAAGCTTCCAAAGAATATGGTGCTCATTAGGAAGAACTACGAGGAAGTAAAGTAAATTACAGAAAGAGGAGATCCCACTTATCAAAAAAGAAAAAAAAAATAGATAAATAGATGAAAAGGTATTAAAATGCAAGAGGAAGAGAATTATGATAGTAATGCAATGTATTTCCACTTGAACTTCTTTAGTTCCAATTGCACGACATCCTCGGGGAAGCTGTTGCACAGTCCAACGGTGTGAGGAATAAAGGACCTCTGGAACTGAGAAGTTCGACAGCGGGGCAAATATTTTAAATCTCTAAGCCCTCCATGCCCAAAATATGTCACCTGTTACTGGTGAATTTGTGTAGCGAAACAAGAAATCTTAAAACGGTGCAGAGCGAAAGGAAACTGAAGAAACAGCCACATAGCGGTAGGAAAACTGTCTACGAATCTTGCATAGCGATAACAGTTTTGATACATGAAATCTTCCCTAAAGAATCGAAATGAAAACGAGGCGGTATCACCCCCTTGTGTAGCATTTGAAATCTGATACAGTACTGTCGAATCTGCCTGTGAAAATAAAATGAAGATGTAAAAATAGGTAAGGCTATATGCCATATCTAACGAATGACCAAGTCAGTTACAAGAAAGAAATTGCAAGGGGTCATAGAGAAAACAACTGACAGTGTTCAAACGTTTATGATATGCAGGTAAAGGCGATCCAAAGTTATGTAATTAAGATTAATATCTATATACCCTGCTTTTTATAATTACAAATGGGACAGACACGGAAACGATTAAATGGGATAGGCACAGAAACTATTCAGTATTTGCGCTGTGGTAATGAATTTTAAATTACCTTTGAAGCTGGTATCTCCATTTCCCTCTCAGAGTTATCCTTCATTAAATCTATTCAATAGATAATGTATTATATTCTCGAGGTGGTCCTTATCCCCCTCGAGAGTCCAATATATTCTCGAGGCGATAATTAACCTGAATATAATAGTTAACCGCAGTCCGTAAATGGCGCTATTCGTCAAGTAATTCATAGATCCAACTTGCAGATAGTTCTTGCAATAAAATATTCTATTTATAACTAAATCATTTTACTGTCTTATGCTAACATCAATATCAAAACTTAAAAATCTTTGTTAGCTCTGTGTTATATCACACTGAAACTATGCCAACAAATGTATTTTCTGGTAAGAGTAATTATAAGTAACAAAAGAACTTTCCTAAGCAAAGCACCTCAACAAAAAGGCAAGGAATCTGAAGCTTTCAAAATTACTGGAATAAAAGATCATTGGTAAGATGTAGCTTGACAGTGAAACACATTACCAGATAATAAATATAATCTAATACTTTGTAAAACTAGCAGAACACTACTTTTTGGGAATAAAAGCACAGAGAATCTTGTAATTTTGAAGCACGTCAATAAAAAAAAAGGGATTCTGTTGTCCTGCAAAACATGCAGCACATTAATTTTAAGGAATAAAAGATTTCGGGTAAGGTTTAGTGGGACGCTGAAGCGCCTCAACTGAATAACGACTCTGACATCCAGCAAAACTAAAGGTGAACTATCTTAAGGAACAATACAGCTTTGATTAGGGATAGCATGACATTGAAAGAACCTCATCGGAACAATGATGATAATGCTCACCAAAGAAAACTGTCAGGGTACTGTTATTTTTAGGCCTTTGGTAATGGGTAGTGTGTCACTGTAACACATCAGCAGAAAAAGGGATCATGATGCTCTGCAAAAATAATTGGAACATTAATCTTAGATAAGAAACCTTAGGTAGGAGGTAGTGTAATTTCAAGTACCTTAAGAGAAAGAGAAAAAGAGAAAAAGTATCGTGACACTGTGCAACAATAGTGGCATACTGATCTTGGGGAATAAAGGACCATTGGTAAGAAGTGTGACATGGCGGCACCTCAACAGAAAAAGAATTTGTGCGCCTAGCAAAATCAGTGACATACAATTTTGGGGGGAATAATTATTTTTGGTTCATCTACCAATGTAGCATTACTTCAGCATAGCAGCCTTCAGTTTATCAACTATTCTCTATTAGTGCAGCATTGCATCAATATAATGACATATCAACAGATAATAAAGACAGTAAATTCCAAATCTTATCAATAGAACAGCAATAAGAGTACTGTGACACAGAAACAAGAGTTCCGGTGGCCTTCAACACAAGTAGATAGCTAATTTTAGGGAATAAAAGGCCTTAGTAAGTGGTAATGTGATATAATAGTACCTCACCAAAATAAGGATTTGGATGCCCTGCCAAATAATTGGCTAATTAATTAATTTTAGGAAATAAAAGGTCTTTGGTAAAGATAATGTGAAATCATAGCACCTGTACAGCAAAAGAATTCTGATGCTCTGGAAAATATGTAGCACACTAATTTTGGGGAATAGTAGACCTCTGGCAAGGGGCATTATGAATCGTATCACCTCAACATCAGAAAAAATCTGATGCCTTGCATAAACAGTGACACACTAACTTAAGGGAATAAAAGACTTGGTTTGCAAGACCTTTGGTAACGGGTAATGTGACAACAAAGCACCTCAGCAGCAAAAGGATCCTGATGCCCTGCAAATGAAGTGGCGCATATGGCATCACATCACCTAAAAAAGAAAATGGATTCCAACACCCTACAAAATATGTGGTACACTAATTTTAGGGAACAGAAAAACTTTGGTTAGTGGTAGTGTGATTTACCTCAACAAACGAATTCTGACCTGCAAAACCGCGGGCATATTAATTCTCTGGAATGCAATACCTTTGGTAAAGGGTATTGTGGCATTGTATGTCCTCAGTGGACAATTTAATCAGATGCCATGCATACTAAGCGGCACACTAATTTTTAGGAATAAAAGACATTTATTAATGGCCTTATGACATTGTAGAACCTTAACATAAAATGGTTTCTGATACCCTACAATACAAAACAAGTGGCACACTAATTTTTGTGAATATGATATCTTTGGTTTGGGCATTGTGATATCAGAGCATCTCAAAAGAAAAAGATGTGGTTGCTCTGTAAAAAAGTGGTAAACTAATTTTAGAGAATAAAAGACCTTTGGTAAGGTGTAGTGTCACATCACTTGATGGAAAAAGGATTCTCATGGCCTATAAAACAAGCAGTATGCATTAAGTCCAGGTGAACAGGGAAGACAGCAGTAGCAGTCGTTCTCCAGACATGATGATTTCAACGATGTTGAAGTTTATAACGGACATTGCTCTGACAAAGAAAACACCCACGCTGAGGAATTTTGATGTAACAGCAGATCCCAGCAAGTTACCAACCTAGGTGGGATGACATCTCTCCAGCAATGGTATATACGAAAAATCTGAAGCCTATGGCATTAATATCATTTCTGTTGAAACAGAAAGCTTTAAAAACTAAAGATATTTCTAGTGTCAGTAAATGATGTTTTTATATTGGGAAAAAGAGGACAGTAACAAAATGTGTTGCTGCTTATATAAAATGAATCTTGGTATGTGATCATCAATTCAGTAAGATCGTTCTGCTGGAGCTCAAACTTATACTACATCCCTTATTCTGTTCACAAGAGCTCTGTTGAGGCTATAAAAAACTTCAAAGTTTTCACACGGGGAGGGGGAGAGGAAGCATAAGGCATTAGGAGTCTCCTCACCTGGATGCTGAACTATTGTGTATATTAGGCCTGTTAACAAGACATTAATCCCCCAAGAAACACCGGAAAACAGAGGTTTCAATTAAGCCCGTCAGAAAAACTTTAATCGATTCTTTTAAAAGCGGATGATAACACAGTTTACACATAATATCATTACGATTGATCTAGTGAAAGGCAACGTTAAAATTATTGTAGATTATCTGGACTCTTAACTATTGCCAAAGATGTCTTGTAGACAGTTACTCTGCAAGACTGTAAGCATACTTGTTGTCAAAGATGAAGTGTGTTGGTTCAGGTGTTATTCTGGGTTACTGATGTTTTAATTCTTTGCTAGAGAAGAGACTGCTTGCTATAAAATTACAGCAATGAGGTATGCAAATGATGTAACTATTGTTGTTATCAATTCACTATTCCTTGACGCTAGCAGCCACCAGCTAGCAGATAATAAAATGAAGTAGCTGTTAGCCTTCAAGTTTTGGAACAGCTACACAAGTAGTGCAATTAGTAAGGAATGACGTATTATTATCTAAGACTTCAAAACAAATTGCAGTATGCCAGGTCATAAAACTTTTCGTTGTCTTAAGGCTTTTAAATATACAAATTTTACAAAAATCCCGAAGGTTGAGGTTTCCTTTATTATAGTTTAGACCAAGGTCAAAAACATCTTGAATGGCCATCCCTCACTAGAAGACTTCTGCTGTCGCCTATAGCAATTGTATATTTGAAATTATTTTACTGCACTACTTGTTTTGCAGTTTTTCAGCATCAATATTTTGCGAAGTTGCCTTGACATCTCGCTTATCCAATGATAAATGTCTTTCATTCCCAATATTACATACATGCTTCCTAACAAAACTGTCGATGGTGATGCTCAGTCCTTGAGAAGGGTTGTCCATTTATTTTCAGCTACTGTACTGTGTACACACATTTTATAATTTTCAAAAATATATAATGTATATATATATATATATATATATATATATATATATATATATATATATATATATATATATAATATAATTATATATATATATATATATATATATATATATATATTATATTTATACAGTATATATATATATATATATATATATATATATATATATATATATTATTAGGTTCTTACCTGGCCTACTTACTGTATTCCTTGTTCAGGGTCTAATCAGGGTCTAGCTGGAGAACAGGAGGCTTACTAATACACCTTGCTGGGTCAGGTAGGAACTTAAATAGAAAAACAGTTGGGCTGAAGGCTGTACTTCAACAAGGAACATAAACATAAACACTTAGGCTTACTTTAAATGGAATATATTTACAATTAAACAAGTCAGTCGAAAGACTGGGGAATGATAGGCAGGTACAATATGGGTCTGCCATCTGCCATGTGGTTAGATATTACAGCACTTGTTCAAATATTGAAGAATCTATGAATAATCCTCTTGAAAGGGATACTGAAGAATTGACTGCAGTGGCAAGGCCACGGCAAGAAGCACAAGGCAAGCAGTAGTTTTCACAGCCAGGAATACCGTCTTATAACGGAGAGATTGAGAGCCTCATCGAATTTCACCAGGGATGGAGGGATGAGTTTAATTGGAATGCACAGGTAATGTGAATGGGTGCCCAAAAGATGACCATGTGGGGGTCAGCTCAATAAGGAATATGCAAAGGGATGTATGCTGTTCTTCTAGCGGCATGGGTCTGAGATTGAGGCCAGCTGTCTCTGGCCTTTTATGACCTCAGAGGTTTAATTTCTTACTCTTTGCAGAAGGCACTGGGATCAAAAGATGGCGACTCAGTCACTTGTGTCACAATTCTCCATTTTCTATGTCAAGACCTTCCAAATCCTGGTGACCTCTGGCAACCCATGTTCGCCAGCTTTTATGGGGGACTCAACCTTTCTGGCAGATTTTCGCAGGCTTCCATCTCCATTCTGAAAAGAGTATTTCCTTTTATCTGAAAAGAGGTATTTCAAGCAGTCACCAGGTCTTAGGAAAGATAAACAGATGCACCAAAAAGGGGAGCATAGAGAGAAATTTACTTAGGGGCTGAGTTTCTCACACCATTCCTCAGTTAGTTATCAGTATGAAAATACTTCATTTAATTTACAAGGCAGTTTGGAGGTTTGGGTTTGCTTAGAAAGTGGTTTCCCAAAATTAAAATATATAAATATATATATATATATATATATATATATATATATATATATATATATATATATATATATATATATATATATATATATATATATATATATATATATATATATATATATCTATAATACATTGTGTGTGTAATGTTGATTTGTTCTCTCTATTAATTTATTGATATTTTATCTACATAATATTGTGTTTCTCTGCCGTAATTTCTCCTTTTTTCACAGTTTACTCTTGCCTATTTCCACATGAATGTAAGTTTATGGTGAAAAATAATTAGATACATGTCTAACAGAGTAAAAATAAACTTTTCAGCATTCTTTGAGATCAATGGCAGGAAGAGAAAAAATAGCAATCATAATTTTGAAAAAGAATTAGAACAGGTATGCTACTGCATATTTGCCTCTCATCTGGAAAAAATAGTTTAAAAAATGTAACTGATAAAATGCAATGAGTTTGGAAGAAAATATCCCAGGTATCTTTGTAAAGTGTAACGAAAACACTAGTCTGGATTTTCTCACAGCCTATCAATGTCATCGATGATCCTCGTTGAGAAATGTTCATCAGCGGCTCAGAACGACATGTAAGACGAACACGAATGTCAAGGTTTTTGAACTGCTTAGCCTCAAATGCTCCAGCAAATAGGTCTGGTTCATATGGATGGTGATCCAATGACGGAGAACTTTAACTTAGTCCACTGAAAATGAAGTGGACCTATTCCTTATGGTCAGGTTTTAAAATTTTTCTCGGATACACAGTTAATTCTATATGCTTCCTGACAACTTTCAGCTAACTCTGGTAATTCCACTTGGAACAAATACGTCTCCCCGTGTATAACTTGGTCTATCGCAGCTAAAAAAGTTGAGTATACCTTAGTTTAACCGGACCACTGAGCTGATTAACAGCTACTTTCCTAGGACTGGCCGGAAGGATTAGACTTATTTTACGTGGCTAAGAACCAATTGGTTGCCTAGCAACGGGACCTACGCTTATTGTGGAATCCGAACCTCATTATACCGAGAAATGAATTTCTATCACCAGAAATAAATTCCTCTAATTCTTCGTTGGCCAGCCGGAGACTCGAACTCGGGCCTAGCAGAGTGCTAGCCGAGAACTCTACCGACTCGTCCAACTAGGAACTGGTCTATACCAGCTGTTCGGGTGTCATCTAAATCGATGTTGTTGGTAAATGAGAGAACATGAGGCAAAAATAATTTCGGCAAGAGACATATGAAGTTTATCTTACTGTGAGAAATGATGTATTCTGCGATAAAAGAAGTAATCAGCAATCTTCAGATATTTTAGATAAGATCCATTAAAAGATTCACTATCTCTGAGGTTCTTGGTAGACTAAATCTTCAGCCATTAACCGAGAGAATGGTAGCTTCTCTGAAGTCCAATAAGCACCACTAAAGATAACAAAGTCGTACCAAAAAAAAAAAAGCACTTCATTTTCCGGAGACCAATTGGTGTTAATGGTTCAAGAGTAATCCAGCTAGATAATCAGCTATGCTGGTGATAATGGAATATATCTGGAATTGGAATATAAAATTTAAACCAAAGGCCAAACGCTGGGACCTATGAGGTCATTCATCGCTGAAAGGGAAGTAAGGATTTTTTAAAGGTGTAACACGAGGAAAA
>NC_089754.1:9995302-10090302 GCF_040412425.1 Macrobrachium rosenbergii
CACACACTCATTGTTTTAGCAACGCTTTTCATTTCCTCCAGAATTTTATTTTGTTGTGTCAGTTGCAACCTATATGCATTTCTTTGTGCCTTTTGTCATGAGGAACTCTTGAATTGAATAAATCAAACCATGCATCAGCAAGTTTGATAAAATCTCGAGTGCTTTTCCAATGTTTGCTCTCTAAAAGTCCTTGTTTTCCATAAAAGTCTACTGCTTTTGAAGTAGTTTCTGATAGAAGCTGAACGGCTTTCTTCACATTCATGCGTGCTGTTCCCTTAACACATAAATTATTTTCAGTCAAGCGATAGGTGGGTCATAAATCACTTACACTCTTCTTGACAATTTCTCGTACACATTCACTTTGAACAAAGCTTCCATCACTTAACTGGAAGCCATAATCAAGAAAATTATTCCTTATTAGTTTAATGAGATGAGGGGGGTCGGCAAATACATACACCTCTCTCTCCGAATCATAAGGATTTGAAAATGAAATGGTTTCTGTACTTATACCAATACTATTCCAAAGGCTGACATTTGTAGGGCCCATATCACTTACTATAGCTACCACTGGAAAACCAATACTCTCTACACTTACAATTAACTTGTATAATAAGTCTTTGGTCATATTGGTGTTGAAATTGTAAAAACAAGCTGTTTTCATGCTTGTGTAAGTCCTCGAATCATTACACACTGCACTCTAGATTGTGGATCAAATAATTCGTCTATTCCCCTATCGTAGGACCAGATTTGAAAAATTGTACATTCATCAAAAGACATAACACATAATCGTTTATATTCATTCATTGAATGACCCTTTTCTTTCAACATTTGAAGCACTGTTTGCAAAATGCCCGGTTCCGCGTCTATTTTTGATGACCAACGTTTTAAAGTACTCTCTGAAGGAAGAGGAATTCCACATTGTTTACGCAAATATTTATATGCTTTAGGACCTATATTCCTTAAAGTTATTGCTCGGCTTATATCAGACACTGACCAACGTTTCATGTATTTACCATTTATGATGCTTTCCACATGAGATGGAGAAAAAGTTTGCCAAGGAATGTCTTGCACCGTAAAACGTCGTTATTTAATTTGTTAATATTATCCACTAACACTCTCTTTTCTTTCTCCCACTGTTGTTTTTCTGAGATGAGATTATTTCTTTCCTGCATAACCTCTTCTAGTTGGCGCTGCACATCCTCCAGTGTCTTTGTTTCATCTTGCTGATCTACGTCATCCAAATCTTGCACGAATGAAACATCTCCATTTTCAACATGAATTTCTTCACCACATACTGATCTATTTTCTTCAAATGATTCTTCAACTAATCGTTTCAGATTTCTTCTCTCTGCACGTGATTGTCGAAATCTGTTTAGCTCATCAGTACCTAATATAAAGAAGAAATGATATTATGCCAAGTAATGAAAAAAATTCTTTTACTCTCTCTCTGCTCTCAATGAAAAAATCTCTCTCTCTCTCTCTCTCTCTCTCATTTCATTTTTATTTACTGTTCGATCATAATTTTTCTTATATGTTGAAATCTCTCTCTTTTTCTCTCTCTTATCTCTCTCTCTCTCTCTCTCTCTCTTTACGTGTATATATGTATAACCTATATTTATAATATTGTATATACAGTTATTTCCAAGATTATACATATGGACTAATTACAGTAATATCATTAGAGATGATTGATACTGACCTTTAGATTTAGGCAAGTGAAGAAGAAGAGTTGGAACTGCAAGTGACTTCAAAAGTCTCTTTCTAGGAGCACTGGTTACATTTGCCGAAATTTGTTCTTGACTTTTTAAATAAGCACTGTCCTCAAAATGTCTGCTACATATCCTACTGTTAGGATAATTGAATTTGTCTTTTCTACGACAAACATGAATCCACTTTTGTCTTGTTTCTGCATCTTTAGGAAGAAAAAATGATATGCCTTCTTTCTTTCTACCATGAGAATTGCAACCAAACACTGCACAGATAAATGGCATTTCTCGAAAATTACTCTATATAATGAAACGGTAACCCACTGGTGATTGGAAATGTGCTGAAGAGAAATTTGTATACTGCTATTGACAATAACACACGAACAACTGATGTGAGTGAAGTCAATCACAGGAGTTTATAGTGACCCAGGTCACAAACCGACCTGTGGACACCAGACACCAGCGGCTTGGGGGGGATAATCCTCACCCCCCCAACAAGTGAGCGTACCTGTCTACTCTCTTTACCTTGCGTACAACCATCACTGCTATATGCATCGTACCTAACTTGCATGGCTTTTATGGAATTTACATATAAAAAGCAAAAAATATAGAGTGCAAAAGCAGGAAAAGTACAAAAAAATGGTAAAAGTAATACCAATGAAATACAACTAAAATGTACATTAGGTTTTTGTAATACTTACATTTCTTGAACCTTCCCTTACTGAGTTCACCTTCAATACCCACAGGACAAAATAATAAGGCAGTCCTCCAGTTTTCTGCAGCATCTGTACGATAAAATTTTACAGTGCGATATAATTTCTTATTATTAATATATATCAAATATATTACAAGTGATTGAAAGAATTCATTTTCTACGCATGTACATGATTAACTACGCTATCATATCTACCACTATATTGTAGATATCAAGACTCAATGTACCTTCATAATGCAAACAGTACTGGTTATGAAAACTAAGGTAGTTATATAAATAGAAATTTTCATATTAATTTGTATACAAACCTAGTGTACATACGAGAGCAGGAATACCAGACTTTATATATTAGAAAAATCAGACTTTAGATATTATAAAAATCAATCAAAGAAATTAACTGATTACGGTATCATATCTATAGATATTGCGATATACAAGATCTCTTATATTCAATTTATTTATAAGCTTCTTAAGCCTTTCTTAGGTCATATTAGGTGGTGTATTAAACCAAAAAAGCATGCAGTCCTAGTAATTCCAAAATTAAAGTTACTCCTTCTGTCATATACTGTATATTGCTAAAGTTTTATTATCAGTAATTTTGATACAAATATGTAAGAAGGATCTTGTTTTGTGAAAGCCATTGTTCGTACTGGAAACTTCAATTACTCTGAGATATACTGAATTAACACCAAGTAATATACCTCTAATATTCAGTGATTGCAGATCATCTATATCTCTATATGAATTTTCATGCATAAGTCTGCCTTCTTAGGAAATAATACATAAAATTTTAAATTCATAAAATTGTAAATGTAATTGGGAATTTTTAGGGCTAATAGGTTAATGTGGCTCTTCCTTAGCAACATTCAATTCAGGGTGTGACAACCCTGCCTACTCAAGTTAGGGTAGTGATACTCTTTAGCCATAGTAGGCAACCCTTCTAAGAGAAGGTTGCTCTTGATACAACAACCTCATTCTCCAACCGTGGACTGTGCCATAGCCATTGTACCGTGGCATTCCATGGTCTTGGGTTTGAGTTCCCTTCCTTGGTGGAAGAATCAGGCATTTTTCCTCTTTTTATTCACTTTCCTGTTTTTTTCGAAAAGTGTGTAGGGCAGGCTAACGAGAAAGCAAAAGTTGCTTGTTGTATTGTCGGGAAAGCGCCCTCTTCTTTACCTCATCATTTCCTTCTAAGCTTTTCATAATTTCTAAGTCCATCCTGACTGCCCACCCGCCGTTGTTGTGGCAAACCTGGCGGGTTTCTCACGTGCCTTGCAAGATGTCCCGGCTCCACAGAAATTTTTATTAGGCTTTTGTTTCCTTTTAATAACTTTTTCACTTTCCAATTAAAATTACTATACACATTGTCTGATGGGCTTTCAATTTAATTCTTTGTATATGAATAGTAATTTTAATAGGAAAGTGGAAAACTTATAAAAAGGAAACGAAAGCCTAAAAACAAAAGTTCGGTGTCACCTTTCCATCGCTATCGTATGTGGGGTACACTGAAAACTCAAAACGAATTTTCCTGCCAGTTGAATTATTAGCCTAACTGGTTCCACATCACACATTCTAGTAAATTACCTAGTGGATATTCTCAACCCAATGGTTGGTACCATCTCTTATGCTAACATCATGAATAATGCGGACCTCTTAAATAAACTAAATAGTGTAGAGATTAATAGTGAATCCAGGCTTGTGAGTTCTGATGTGGTATTACTATTCAAAAAGATACCAACTGATGATCTACTGGAGTTTTCATCGGAATTATTAGAGAATACACAGCTGAATATCCCATTTTCCAAAAACACTCTAATTTAACTAATTAAATTATGTGTAAAAGGATGTAAATTTGAATTAAATGGGAAATTCCACTTTCATAATATTGGTATGGCGATGGGAAACCCTCTATTTTCAGTGTTAAGTAGTTTGTGTATGGAATTTTTTTAAAATAAAATATTAAATAAAATCATTTCATGCAATGTCTGTTTCAGGTATGTTGACGATATAATTTGTGTATGGCCAAAGAACGAAAATGTTAATATAATTTTTTTTACAAGGTATATCAGTTAGCACCATCAATTAAATTCACTTTTGGAAATGGAAAAGGATGGGTACCTACCCTTTTTGGAATGCCTCATACGTAGAAATAGTAATGAATTTAAATACTGTGTTTACAGACAACCGACTAATATTTCTTCTCAAGTTCATTTTAGTTCTGGTCAAAGCAATAAGGTTAATATGTATCCCTGAATATACTGATGATGAAATAGATGAGATTAGGAATACAGACAAGAAATTAAAATGTCGTGACTGTGCATCAGACAATGCACTATAAGTGGCAAATAAGACCCTGTATCAAAAAAAAATAAACCTTACAACATAAAATTCTCTCTTGTTTTACTATGTAATAACAATATGAAAGATATCCCCATCTTCATAAGAATTTTGGCGTTTTTGTTGCATTTAAGAACACCAACAATGAAACATGTACTTCCCAAGAACTCTCCCGGCAGTAGTACTAAAGTGTTTTTTGACCCCCTCCTTGACACCTGTCTGTATGTTTGTCGATAATGTCCCTTGAGTTTACATTGTGATTTCTACCACTACCCCTAATGAGTTTTGTCGCCACTTCCTGTCAGGGGCGGTTGCGTAGTCTCAACAGTTTAGTATGTTCGTCAGTACCACCTCTGTAGTAAGTGCATAATGATTTCTAACACTATGTATCAGTTCTTCGTCAATTGTCTGGAAATAAAGTCGAAACCGGCAGGACCCACACCCCGTCTCTTATTTTTCATTTACCTGTGATGATGCGTGATAAACGGATCACGTTATATATATATATATATATATATATATATATATATATATATATATATATATATATATATATATATATATATATATATATATATATATATTATATATATATATATATATATATATATATATATATATATATATATATATATATATATATATATATATATATATATATATATATATATTTCTATATATATATATATATTATGTATAATCACTTAAAAAGCGTGACTTTTTATATTCACAGGTGTTAAGCTATAAACATCGTTTAATATGGAATTCACCAAACCTTGGGAATAACTTGCATCCAGTGGGAATTATCAATGATAAATGCTTCTGGTCCCGGAAACGATTCGAATCTGGACCTTTGGTTTAGAAATTTCTCAAGAGTAAATCATCCAAATTGATGAGGTGTTTAAGTATACGTAACAATCAAAGAAACACATTAGGCCCACGATAAAGAAAAAATTAGTTTATAATCTTGGACGACCTGCTTAATTTTACAGAAACCGCGTCATTCACCAATTACCAAATCATAAGAGTTTGCCCGCTTCATGTCGGTTTATGAACTGAATCTTGTACTTTCTGTTTCTTGAAATTTCATAAATGAAGTGGATTTTAATATGTCAGAAATATCATATTCATAATTTTAGGAAAGTTGAGCAACAACAAGACGGGCGAGTACAAAGTTTTGGTGCCAAACAAGAGAGGATTCAGAAAGTTTTGACAACGACAGAATACATGGCAGCAGTATTAAGTGGTACAACTTCTGCCTACAATTACAACATGACACTTCGGGAAACACATAATGTGAGAGAGAGAGAGAGAGAGAGAGAGAGAGAGAGAGAGAGAGAGAGAGAGAGAGAGAGAGAGAGAGTTGAACTCCTGCGTCTCCTGCCTCTAGTTGATCAAGTGTGGGGATGTGTTATCTGTTTGGTAACCTTGTCAGTAAATGATCTTGAGGGTAATGTATTGTTTCAATAACGATGCTAGCGCGCGTACGCGCCCGTTAGTGTTTGCGTTTCATGATACGACTCTCATGGAAGGGTAAGAGTCTTCGGAACAAAAATTATACCAGAGATGGGTGGCTTTGTTTTATAAAAATTTTGCGGTTCTTTTTTATGTAATATGCCTTTGTAATGCAAACGAAGTCAAGATGAATATAATAATTAACACTAATTCTCACTTGTTGGAATTCTAAATTGAAATAAGAGCAGCATGACTTATTTGTACTCGAATGATAGTGTATTCTCGACTTGTGATTTACAATACATGTTTGCAAGGGTATAATTCATTAATTATCAATTATCGCTACACAAAGCAATTTTCTTTGTGCACAATCAGTCAAAATGAGTAATCATTTTAATACATCATATCGTTTGTGTCTCGTTATGCATCATGTACAAATGATATGCTGAGGGTTATGGTTAAAAGTTTTGATAAAAGTCAGACTCATACCTCATTCATTTCTAATGTGTCAGCACACAGGGTTGAAGGGAAATGGAGGAATCAAACTACCGTGATACAGTGAAGTTAAAACGGCCCATAAAAACACTATTCGCGCGAAATTTCGATTAAAAAACTTCTGTAATCCTGATCACTAATGAATGTGGACAGTTAAGTGACAAAATATACTATAGAGGCCCACAAATAACAAATAAATAGATTTTAGCGAAAAAAAAGAAAGAAAACCTTTACGTTGAGAACATCAAAAAAGTAACCGAGCTGCTCAAACTTAACAATACATTTATTTTTCATTATCGCAAATCTATCGGCAGCTCAATCATTAATGTATCACAAAAAAATAGCAGACGGCGATGTTTACAAGATCCCATGCAGCAAATGTAAGTAAATTTACTTTCTGGACACCGGTAGGTCCATCTCACAAAGATCAATAAGGCATAAAAGATCAGCAAGGAGCGGTTCAGGGAGCCAGGGGATTTTCATACATAGGAGGGAATGATACTGGCCATACCATAAACTGGATTGGGGCCGAGCTGTTTTTCAAAACAGCTGCCCGTACAACAGGAAAGCTCTGGAGTCGGCCACTATCAGTCAAATTAACAATACAGTGGCATAACTAAGTGGGGAAGTGGGGAGGGGGCTGTCCGCCCCGGGCGGCACTGTCCAGGGGAGCGGCACTCTGGCATCTTTTGAGCGGGTCTATAAGTTAAAACTAACCAGGGGTGGGGGTCCGCCCCGGGCGTCACTGTCCAGGGTAGGCGGCACTCGGGCATCTTTTGAGCAGGTCTCCAAGGTAAAACTAATCAAAAACTATCTAAGATCAACTTTGTGTCAGCCAAGATTGTCAAACCTTGCAGTATTATCAATAGAACATGAAATTAGAAATTACTAATCGGTTGGTCTTTTTTTTTTTCTTTATGAAATAAAATAAATGAGTGAGATGTTAAGGCTTAAAACGTGCGTTTAATTTCCACCACTTGAGTACTTTTTAGCACGGGGATGGGGCGCCACTAACACTAGTTACGCCACTGCAAAATATGAACCGGTCAGGGCACTGGAAATCGGATTTCGCCGACGAGTTATTCTTAAGACCTATTCTCTATTCTCAGGCAAGTATCCCAGCGGGTACGAGCACCAAACTCGAGACAGGTGGGAGCTAACGAGGACCAAAAAACAAGGATCTGATCCATTTCCATAACAAGATAACTGCTATCTACACTATCGTCATATTATCATACTTCTACGTATATGTCCCATACCAACTGTCCACATTCACCAGTGATCAAGATTACACAAGTTGGTATTCGAAATATTTGATTTTGCCAAGTAACTTATTTTTATGGGCCTTTTTAACCTCATAGAATACTTTAATTACAATAAAGGACAATCATCTTTGAGACACATCGTTAGTAATATTGTAAAATAGACACATGGCCTGTTTTCCGATTTTTTAAACATTAAGTAGTTTTTTCTGTGTAACAACCACAACAGCTTCTTTGGGTGGGAAAGGGTGTGTTTTTTTATTCCACTTCATTCGTATATATATAGTGACCGTATGTATCCGGTATGGTTATTTGCCTCGATTTGTAACGCATTTAGCCTATTATGCTTTAAATGCGAGGTATGATCACTGTTAATTCGAAATACTGTACTGTATTTTAGCATATTCGAGGTGAATGCAAAGATCACATGATTTGGAACGTATTATAATTTGCGATGACTCTATTATGCAAAACCAACGAGAAACAGGGAACAGTTGGGGTTAAAATTCAAAAGATTGATGAAAATATCGAAAATTTTGTGAAAGGATATAAAACTGATCTCTAGGAAAATATATTGCAAATCTGGTAGGGGAAACGATGTTCATAAGCAAGAAAATGTAATCAAGCGGGGTGAATATACTCAGCAGGAAATTTCTGGCACTGTCGGATGAAAAACGAAAGTGGTTGAAAATCTTTGAACAGCTCACTTTGTATGCAGATGGAAATGTATGGGCACTGAAGAGACGTTATCGAATCGTAAGAAATGCCAGCAGGCTGTTTATATAATAAACTGATGCAAGAGAAAAGTTGCCTACAGTAGACAAACTGTAGCCATGGCCAACAAGTCTAAAGGTTTCATTATCATGTCCTGACAACCTACTGGTAAACAGCGCGCCTGATTTTGTTCAAAGTACGATATGCATCGGTAACAGTTGCCATGATATACTGGCGTTAGCGATGAAACCTTCAATTAATGTGGCCAAAATAACACCTCGATGGAACCAAGTATTAGTTCCATAAAAGTCTCGTTAAAGGAAAAATGATATAAGGACTTGACTGTGTTTACCATTCTCAGAAAAAAACAGTCACACTGCTCTGAGTTTTACTTAACATTCTTACCTGTAATTTTTACTTCACACACACACACACGCTTCTCTGTAATTTGCTGTTTCATCCTTCCCTTTTCATAAGATCAATAAATGTATCTGTTATGAGAAATGTCCTTGGTGAAAAACCATATATTAGTTAATTTCTGCAATTTTCCCAAAGGTAACAATGGCACATATTCTTAGAAAAAATCAAGTGTTAGTTTTTGTAAGTGTATACAGAAAAGGCAAAATGGGATAAAGTGTCAGACAACTTTGGCTGCTTGTGCAAAAGTACCTAAGACATAAGTGAAGGAGCAATTAATGGTTATGATTTCTGCGTTCAGAGGTGAGATGTATCTTTCTTCACCTCCACATGAATTTATCAGTAGTATGTCTGATTGCTGGTGCTTTCATTAATGTTTTTTTCCTTAGTGGTAATGTTGTAGCTCTGCATAAGGCACTGAGAAATTCAACGATGTCACTGGAAGGAAGTAGTACCAAGTACTCACACAAGGGTGGACACACTGGATTTGTATGGTTCCCCTGGCAAAACGCACCCCTACACTGTTCCGATACATGCTGGATATAGTATGGAAGATGATGGCCACTCTTCAAAGATTAATAGTACCCTTAAAAAAGCGATTGTGAAAAAAAAGTTAAGTATATCTTCGTTTAACCAGACCACTGAGCTGATTAATAGCTCTCCTAGGGCTGGCCCGAAGGATTAGATTTATTTTACGTGGCTAAGAACCAACTGGTTACCTAGCAACGGGACCTACACCTTATTGTGGAATCCGAACCACATTATGACGAGAAATGAATTTCTATCACCAGAAATAAATTCCTCTAATTCTTCATTGGCCGGTCGGAGAGTCGAACGCTGGGCCAACAGCGTTCTAGCCGGGAGCTCTACCCACCCCTCCAATGAAGAACTTAACTGATTGTGAAAGTTCATATTCTGACGATAAAGGCACTGAGGATAAAATCTACAGTTAAGAAAATATTCTAAATAAATATGAGAATACAAGTGCTTACGAAGTTATGATTTATGAACCAGTATTTCCTATAGAGCATTATCATTTATCAACAGACGTAATATCTGTTCACAAGATCGACATACAAAGCATTTCTGCAAATATGCATCCTGACTGAAGTATTAAAATACCTAAAACCCCTCGATGGCGATAGGCCCTCTTCTGTAAAGATGAAAGATCGAAGGAAGTCAGGACAGAGAGTTAGCCAACTGCAATAACGTTTGCGGGGGTGCTCTGTGATCTGCAAACCACCTGCTGTAAAAAAAAAAAAAAAAAAAAAAAGTTGCCAAACTTGTCAGTTCACTTTTGTTATTAAGGTATTAACCACAAGCTTCGCTGGTGCATTCTTTATGTTAAATTAAATCCTATTGTATTTAGTTTTATTGCATGATTGGTCCTACAATTCACAGTGACGGTGGGTGATGTGGCTGATGGCAACTATGGAATGCCAGTTTTTGCTCACTTATAAATTACGGTTATTTGTAATATTCTTGAGATATTAACACAAAACAAGAAAAGCAGAGGGATAAAAAGCTGAAATAACGAGACATAGGGAAAGTACATATTATATAAGTAAAATAATCTAGAAGGAGAGCGACGAAGAGTGAAAGAGTTCCTTGGTAAGTGGAGGACAGATCGAGAACACTTGTTATAGTATTGTTTGGCAGTTTCACTGGCTGCGCGAGGTTGCGGCCAATAAAAATGAACTGTTAACTGATTAATCTTTTACCCGTCTAATAATTATTATTGTTAATGCAAAATACCATGGCTGTGGTAACTTAATTCACAAGCAATGTTGTTATTATGTTCTTCGTTTAAGTGGAGAAATGATCCTAATCTAAAGACTCTAAGATTGCGCTGCCCACACCGGTATTAGGTGGAAATGCGACATGCACAAATGCCGAATACGGTGGCTCAGTTAAAACCCTACAGCCATCAGAGGTTGCTGACGTGGTCTTTCGAAGCACGGAAGTTGTCAAAAAGGTTCCGATCACCGACATCGGTAGAGGAAACGTGAAACTTCAGCATTCTTTATCATTAATATTTTTTTAAATTGTGATCATAACAATTAGTGCTATGTGATAAAATAGATGTTGATAAATGTCACTATAGCTCGATTATTGTTTAGCATTTGTTGATATTTAAAAGATCTGATGGCCATAAAACTTTACAGCTATTATTGAATTTTATTTAACATACCGTATCAGATTTTTTTTATTAATCACTTGAGTATTTTATATGGTTTTTCCTTAGTAAGACGAGGTTGCGCATAATACATTTACTAATGCTTCAGAGAGGTGCAGGGGATTCTACCGAACAGTCATACCCGTACTATTTTTTCCTTCAAGGGTTGATGGCGTGTGTACTTTTATCATTATTAGAAACACATTTACTATACAAATTGTTTCCAATAATGATAAAGTATGCACACCACCTTCCCTTGAAGGGTACATTAAGTTACATTAATGCAAAGTCTTTTAAAACTGTCATAACATAATGGATACCTATATCATAGGTTTTATTCTAATATTTAGATTTTGATGTAATGATGTGTTGATATGTCCAGCATACACCTGCGCATCAAGACTTCTATTTAATGAAACATAACTCGGCCATAACAGCTACCCAGAAGAGTGCGCCCCATAAATAATGCTTAACGAGGCAGAGTCAGAGTTGTGGAACAACACCGCCGAGTAAACTCATCGATTGGGGAGGACCACGAAAGGAATCAGGAAATGGATCACCGGTGAGTGGAGGAGGGCACACGTGGTGCACTGTAGGCATTCCTTAAGTATCTTTGCAGCGTCCCCTCGGCCCCTAGCTGCAACCTCTACTATACCTCCTTTTATATTCCTTCTTCCATCTGACTTTCCACCCTCTCTAACAGTTTTATAGTGCAACTGCAAGGTTTTCCTCCTGTAACACTGTCATACCTTCTTACTGTCAATTTCCCTTTCAGCGCTGAATGACCTCACAGGTCCCAGCGCCTGGTCCATGGCCTAAATTCTCTCTCTCTCTCTCTCTCTCTCTCTCTCTCTCTCTCTCTCTCTCTCTCTCTCTCTCTGTGTATATATATATATATATATATATATATATATATATATATATATATATATATATATATATATATATATATATATATATATACTTTATATATATATGTATATACATACAAATATACACATATATACATATATATCTTAACAAGCTCGCCTGGACCATATGCCTACACCTACATAGTATATGGGTGATATATATACAGTATGTGTGTGTTTGTGTGTGTACATATATATATAGCACAGGAGGCAGGCAGTTGCTAAAAACCTCATCAAACAATCCAAGTGGGAGGACAGGCATGTCGAAATGAGAAGGCTTCATTATGATTCCCGACGTTTCTGGACTACAAGTCTCATTTTCAAGGCTAAAAAGACAAACAAATTTACAAACATTAAAGTGACCCACAGTAAAAACAAAAAAACAAGAATTACAATTGTCCTAAAATGATTAAAACTGATAAGATTGAATCACAGAATAGAAGGCACACCTATATTTCAAGAAGACAGACAGACAGCCGAGTGACAACGAAGGCCACCTTGGGGTTTCACGAAGGCTAATCTTGACATGATCCGAAAATACTATCTCGTTGGTTATCAATTGCTATTTATCTTACGAAATAATTTTTACTGAGTCCGGCTAAAGAAAGGTCTCATTTTTTATCTGGATCTTTGATGAATAATGTTACATTTCATTTACAGTTACACTTTTTTCATCTTTTATTAGAAAACTATATTAATGCAGTTTTACAGTTATTTGATAGTATTTACATAATTTTACAATGATAATTTTTCTTCTTACCAGGACAACAATATATTTACATACATCAATGCTTAAAAAAAATGTCAACACTGGTAATATTACAATCCCTAAATTCTGAGTCACTTACATTCCATAATTTAATGATGTATGACAGTTATCACAACTACAATTTCTACAATATTTATAACCTTATAACAATTCTTATAACCTTCCAAGTAATACTTATAACCTTGCCTAATTTTCATAAGTCCATAGCATTTAATAAGAGTTCCTGGTGTGAATTTTTATTTTTTTAAATTTAATTACTCAAAAACAATAATTAATGTACTCTTTTGTGAACATTTTATTTATTCTCGCTTTGTAATGATTTTCTAATAGCCAACTATCGTAACAAAACTTGCTCTTAACCAAAGAATCTGTTTCTTCTTTCGTATAACGTTTCTTTTTACTGACCCAAACAGCATACAAATACCCTACAATTAATACAGTGGCACTATTATGAACCTTTTTTATCCTATACTTGAAAATGAATATTAATGTATTTAAAAAATTGTCTCTGTTTATGATGCACGTATGGAATAGCACACTTGAAATACATCAATGTTGTTTTTATGTGACTACTGAAACAAAAAGCATGCAAAATGTATTTAATATCTTCGCAATTATCACATTTATCACTGTTTCTGATATTTAAAATTTTCAACCGATTGTTGGTCGCCAAGGTTCCAAGAGCATATTTAAAAGCAAACTCTCCTTCCATGATACCAATGAAAGGGTTTGTTTATGCTCGCCCATACCATTTTCCAGTCCAGTCTTCGATTTTTTTGGTGCATTTTCTGGCCTTATAAAATTATAGCAATCTTTACTATTCAAGTTAGGAAATTTTTCATGACGACAAACTTTCTGATTACATCAACTGCTACTGAATAAAATGATGCTGACACAAATGAAACCTCATTCATTTCCTTCAAATCCAACAATAAGCTTATTCTCATCTTGCAATAGAAATTACTTAAACCAATATCCTTTCTAATATCTCATTCAGAGCTGTCGAACTGAAAATCGCTAATGGTTTAAAGTAAACATTTATTATTTCCAATATATACTGTATACACACACATACACACACACACACACACACACACATATATATATATATATATATATATATATATATATATATATATATATATATATATATATATATATATATATATATATATATGGGTAAGTCAAAAAGTTCAGGAAAAATTCAATATACTCTTTATTTAAGGAAATTCAAACATCATTTTTCTACATATCTACCATCTAACTCTATACACTTTTCAAGGCGCTGTTTCCATGCAACCCTTCTTTGTAGAAATTTGGGGCCTTTCTATTAAACCATGTTGAAACTGCATGTTTAGCAGCATCCAAAGATTCAAACCGGACTCCTCTTAAGTGTTCCTTGAGTTTTGGGAACAGGAAAAAAATCTGAAGGAGCAAGATCAGGACTATAAGGAGGATGTGAAGAGTTTCCCACCTAAATTTCCGTAGGACTTCTCTTGCAACCCTTGATGAATGTGCTGGAGCGTTATCATGATGGAACAAAATTCTGCGGTGCAACTTTCCTCGACGTTTTTTAGCCAATGCAGTCTTCAGTTTTTGCAAAACACCTTTGTAGTAGTTCCCGGTGATTGTTTTTGTCCTTCAAGGAAATCAATCAAAATCACTCCTTTGGAGTCCCAAAACACTGTTGCCATAACCTTCTGGGCAGATCTCGCCATTCACTGGTGCAGCTGAACCTCTTGGTAACCATTGCTTTAACTGAATTTTACTTTCTATATTGATGGATCAAGTTTCATCTCCGGTCAAAAAACTCTGATTCATTTGATTCAATCTTTGTTAAAACTGCAAGAGAAAGTTCAGCTATGCAGTTGGTCTTCGCGCAACGCCTTTGGGACCCAACGTGCTGAAAGTTTACTCAAACCAAGATTTTCATTTAAAATTGAAAATGCGGAACCATGGGAGATCCCAGTTTCATTAGCTATCATATCGATAGTAATCCGACGATTTTCATCCACTAGATTCTGCACCAAAGCCACAATTCTTTCATTTTTGCAGTCGATGGTCTTCCCTCTCTTGGGTTGTCTTTGAGGTCCTCCCGACCATCCTTAAATCGCTTTATCAATCATAAACAACTGATTTAGATGGAGAAGAATCTCCATAAACTTGTTGCAAAGCTTCAATAATTTTTCCTGGTTTCAATCAAGCTTGGTCAGGAACTTGATGTTATCTCATCTCAAAATTTTTATTTTCCATGGGTTCAAGAAGTTACTTTTCTGAAGCAGATGTTAACATCACGGTAGCAAGAGGATGACTGAGGTAACAAGTCTATATGGATCACTACATCACAGATAATTGTTTACCAAGTATTTGGGTTGTTTCATTCCTGTGTAAATACATCATTCAACAATTTTTCCTGGAACTTTTGACTTACCCTCGTATATATATATATATATATATATATATATATATATATATATATATATATATATATATATATATATATATATATATATGTATATAAATGTATATGTATATATATGTATGTGTATGTATATATATATACTGTATATGTATATATATGCATATATATGTATATACAGTATATGTGTGTATATGTGTGTGTATATATATATATATATATATATATATATATATATATATATATATATATATATATATATATATATATATATATATATATATATATACAGAGAGAGAGAGAGAGAGAGAGAGAGAGAGAGAGTGAGAGAGTAGGTGGGATGTGAGGCCACTGCTATTCCGTTATGATAATGCAGTTTTCCATTTGGGAGACTTCACATATAGCAATGTGGTGACAAATACTAGCCCCACATTACTCAAAATTATGTCAGAACTGGCATCTAAAGGACAAGTATCAACAAAGTCTCTTAGTCTCGCTCAGGCAGTACAGAGTCACATCACAAGCACTAGAAACCAAACATTAGGGCTAGCAATCAAACTGCATCACAAGTATGGTGGTTCTGAGTTGATTAAGCTTTTTCATGACCATGGTTTCATAGTTTCATATGATGAAGTTATACATTTTCATAAGTCTGCTGCAAAATATGTGGGGGGACAACAGTGTAGTTCATTTCATCAAGCTATGGGCATGAATTCGACAATGGGCCCAGTGTTTGGATGGTTTGGTAGGTCAACTCCAAATGGACATCGTGAGCCATACGTTATGGCTCATGAGTTTCAGATGAATCCTGTTGTTGTAATTAAGAAAGAAAATTGTGAGGTAGGAGTTATGAAGCTTGTTATTCCCTGGCTGACTAAAACAGCTGCACAGTCTCTTTCCATCATGCACCCTATAACAGTGGAGCCCAAGAAAACCCTCCTTTTGTCCCATTAACTTCCGGAATACCTTACGAAGACTTATGTGCAAGGGAGAAAAGTCTTAGGTCTGCTGAGCAAAGGGATACCCAGTGGCTAAACCCACTATGGAGTGGTCTGGATTTAACAATCAACTGCCTAAAGAGCAAGGTTTACCAGCACTAAAAGCTAGTACAGTATATCTGATTGGCCACCTTATACATGCTCCACCATCGCATCCAGACACAGTGCTAACGTCACTCCTGTACATGAAGCATTCGTTGGCTGAGCTTGTATATCTACAGATATGCAGTTGTATATGGTTGCTCAGCAAATAAAGTGGTGGGAGCCAGACAGGGACAATGCACATTATTATGTCTTTTCAAGGATGCATTGGAACACTGATGGAAGGATCAGGTCTGGATGTTCATGTTAGATCTGCATTTGGGCATGTAACAAGTATTATGGATGGAAAAGCATGGGTTAGATCTATGAGGGAATTTCGTACGGTGGCAGTTGTCTTATTACAAAATTTTTTTAGAGATGGTGAGAAAACATTCAATGAAATACCAGCATATATGGATGAGGTAAGAAAGCATCCAACAAGGAAACACTGGGTTGATAATTTTATCAAACCAACTCTATTAGTTCATCAGTTCCTTTGTGAAGGAAGGGAGGGAGACTGGATATTTCAACAGCTTTGTCTTGAGCGAATGTTGCCCTATTTTTTTAGTGCAGGTCACAGCCATTATGCTCAGTATATCTCCTGGTACTTGCTAGAGATGCGCAACTTGCCAGAAGACGTTAAGACAGACCTAACTGCTGGTGCACACGTGTCTCGGCACAACAATGATTATTGGAATTCTGCGTCAAGTGATCAATTTGGTGAACAAACAGCTATAAAGACAGGAAAGGTTGGGTTGAGAGGTACGACATTATCCCCAGAGCTTGTTAGTGAATGGATTGACTCATTTCCCATTTCTGCTTTCCTTTCGGATGCCATGGAAAATTTATATTCAGAGCAAGACTGTACATCATCAATGCAGGTGAAAGATAAAGAAGAGAGTAAAAAAAGAAAAGAACTTGATTCTGATGATCGTTCAAGGATTGCTGCTGAATTAGATGAACATTCCCATCCACTTGAACTTAGTCCCTTATTGTGTAATATAGTGACTGGTAAAGTCACCCCCAGCGTAGTCAATGTACATGATGCATTGCAAATTGGGGAGAAAATGGTAGCATCATTCCATAATTCACTACCATCTGGATTTCATTCAAAAATTTCCAACTCAGTAAAAACTATGGAGCAGCTAAAGCTTGGCATCAAAGTGGGAGACCAGACTGTTTTTGACTTGGAAATCATTTTCTTACGCCTTCTCACGGTAGGACAACAACGCCAGCTGGAGTTGGAAAACATTTTTCATTATGAATTATGTGCAGTCACATCATCTCTTATTGATGAGTATGGTTGCTTATGCAAAGGCACTAAATCTCCTCTTACCAAACGTCTTGGTGTTCTGCAGCCTAGCGCACCAGCCGACAAAATTATTATCATGGATGCGCAACAGCTTCTCCATCATACAACATGGCCTCATGGTGGTGATGTAACTGTGCTTGTTGACAGCATGAAGAGTTACCTCTCTAAATACCCCAAACATTGTGAAAAAATAGTGGTATTTGATAAGTACAATGACCTTTCAATCAAGGACCATGAGAGACAGCGACATGGTAGTGAAAGTACTACAATCTACAACCTTACCTTTACCAGTCAACTCCCCAGTAGGGATGCCATTATGAAGAACAAAAACAACAAAAAGAAGCTTTCAGCATTAATATCCTCTATCAGCTTTGGCAGTGATGTAACTTTAGAGAGTCAAAGTAGTGGTGCCTTTTTATGCGAGGAAGCTGATATTTCAATGATCACATACTTGCTACAAGTAGCAGAAATCAACAAAATAACCAGAGTTCTTAGTAATGATACGGATGTGCTGGTTCTGCTAATTTACTGGGTTTGGAAAGCTGAATCGCATTCAAAATGTGAAGTGCAAATGGACTGTTGGAATGGAGAAATCATTAATATAAATAAGACTTGCAAAAAGTTGGGTCCTAAATGTTTGCAGTTGTTGGGCATGCATTTGTAAGAGGTGCAAAACAATGAGCAGGTGGACATGTACTGCTGGTTTATTGGGAAAGCAGGTCGTCTTATAAAGCGGCATGCGGACGTCATACAAAGGCGTACAATAGGATACAGGTGGCCCGAGGTCAATTGTTCTCGATGTGACACAGGACAGGTAAATACAAATGACATGAAAAGTAAAATTACAAGAATTGACACAATAATGTTCTGACACGTGTACAACGTAAACAGGCATGAATAAATCAGTAATAGATACGCATTTACATAGATAAAAATGTGACTATTTAGCGTGACCTAGGCTTGTGGGAAAGGCACCGCAGAAAACGGGAGGTTCACCACAGAAAACCCGTTGAGAGGGGACTTTACAATACCCCCCCCTGCCCCCCCAAGACTTTGGTAACGTCTGATCAAACTAGGTATCTGCTGGGCCACCGGAGAGTGCCGCGGCTCCGTGAAGTCAGGTGGGGGTTGCGGTGTGAGCAGGAGCGGCTGTCTGTGGCACTGCCTGGATGCTTCTGGGGGCGGCCATGCGACTTCCTTTCAGGTTGGGCTGGCTGCGGGGCGACGGTGCCTGCGGAGGGTGCTGTGTGGTGTCGTCGGCGTCTCCCTCCAACAGGGCGGGCTTGAGGCAGTCTACAGACACCCAGTCGTCCTTCCCGTGTATGGCCAACCAGAATGCTTTGGCATTTCTCTCCAGCATGCAGAAGGGCCCCCTTATAGGGCCTGGTTAAGGGCGGGCAGACGGCGTCATTCCTGATGAAGACGCGGGTGGTGGAGGACAGGCTGGGAGGTGTGAAAGGTGACGTCCTATCAGTATACGTCCACTGGCAGGGGGCGAACTTCCCGACCATGTCACAGAGTCTCTGGACTGTCAGGTTGTGGGGATCCCCCATGATGAGTTCGCCCGGGACTATGATGGGCTCCCCGTAGACTTTTTCTGCTGCGGAAGGGTCGCCGTTGGCTCTGGGTGCAGTCCTCAGCCCGAGGAGGACCCAAGGCAGCTGGTACTTCCAATCCTCGGCGGTGCAGTGGGCCATGAGGGACGCCTTCAGGGACCTGTGGAATCTCTCCACCAATCCGTTGGCTGCGGGGTTGTAGGCGGTGGTGCTGTGGTGAGAGGTCCCCAGCAGGCATGCCAGGGCGGACCACAACTCGGACAGGAAGGCAGGACCCCTGTCGGTGGTTATGTGGTCCGGGACACCGAAACGGCTGATCCAGCTGGAGAGGAGGGCCTTGGCGCACGCACTGGCGGTGGCTTCCTGCGTGGGCGTCGCTTTAGGTCACCTGGTGGAACAGTCGACAATCGTCAGGAGATATCTGGCCCCGCCTGATGGGGGAAGGGGGCCTACCACATCTACATGGATGTGTCCGAACCGCCTCCCCGGCTGGGGAAACTCGCCCATCCCCGACTTGGTGTGCCACCCCACCTTGCTGGTCTGGCACTGGATGCACTGTCTTGCCCAGGCCATTGTGTCCTTCCGTATACCGTGCCAGACGAATTTCTCTGCCAACAGGTTGGCTGTCGTCCTGCCGGAGGGGTGGGACAGCCCGTGGATAACGTCGAACACCAGACGGCGGCGGGAGACAGGTACCAGTGGGCGGGGTTGGCTGGTGCTTACGTCGCACAGCAGTGTTGGCCCCCCAGGGGCGAGGGGCACGTCCTTCCACCTGAGCGACGTGATGGCGGTGTGGTAGGCTGGAATCTCTGGGTCAGTGGTCTGCTCCCGGGTGAGGTCCCCGTAGTCGATCCCGAGCTGCACCGCGTTGAGAGAGGGCTTCTGCTACAGGGTTCTTTCCGCCGGGGAGGCATTTGATTGTGCAGGTGAACCCCACGATGGCTGCGAGATGCTGCTGCTGCCTGGAAGACCATGCGTCCCCCTGCTTTGTGAAAGCGTGGACCAGCGGCTGGTGATCCGTCCAGATTGTGAAGGGCGTACCCTCCAGGAGGAACTTGAAGTGACGTACTGCCCAATACAATGCGCACAGTTCCCTGTCGAAGGTGCTGTAGCGGGACTCTGCGGGGCTGAATTTCCTGCTGAAGAAGGCGATGGGCTGGGGGGCTCCGGCGACAACCTGCTCCAGGACGGCCCCACAGGCGACGTTGCTGGCATCCGTCATCAGCTGGAGGGGGGCATTGGAGTCCTGGTGGGCCAAGGCGGTTGCCTCAGTGAGGGCGGCCTTCGTCAGGGAGAAGGCCTGCTGTTGGTCAGGTCCCTACACTAAGGTCTTCGGGGGCCCTTCAGGATCTCCGTCAGGGGGGCCATGGTGTCTGCGACCCCGGGGATGAACCTCCTGTAGTAGTTGACCATCCCCAGGAATTCTTGTACGGCCTTGACGGAGGTAAGGGTGGGGAACCTGGTAACGGCTGTGACCTTCGATGCGAGTGGACGGATGCCCCCCGGGGATATCTCGTGGCCCAGGAAGTTGACTCTTTCGACGCCGAAGGTGCATTTATCGAACCTGACGACGAGGCCGTTCTCCTGCAGGCGCTGCAGGACCTTCCGGATCTGGAAAATATCAGAATGTCATTTACATAACAGACGCAGAAGTTCAGGTCCCCAAGGATGCTGTCCATCAGTCTCTGGAAGGCTGCCACCGTGTTCCTCAGGCCGAAGATGGAGAAGGCAAAGACATAGGACCCAAAGGGAGTGATGATGGCAGTGTTGGGGATGTCCTCTGGAGCTACTGGTACCTGAAAGTAGGACTTCAAAAGGTCTAATTTAGAAAATAATTTGGCCCCGTGAAAAGAGGCCGTGAGATCCTGCATGTTTGGAAGGGGGTAATGATCCGGTTCGGTTGCGAGGTTAAGCCGCCTGTATTCGCCGCAGGGTCTCCAGGAGCCGTCTGGTTTCTGCACCATATGGAGGGGAGAGGCCCACGGGCTGGAGGCCTTCCTGCATATGCCCATACGCTCCATCTCGGCAAAAGCTACCTTGGCCTCCTGAAGGCGCCGAGGGGGGAGCCTCCGGAACTTTGCGTTGGTTCGGGGGCCCTTTGTTTTAATGTGATGGTAGATTCCGTGCTGTGCAGGGGCCCCGGGTACCTGCCGTAGTTCGGGCTTGAAGACGTCGGGGAACTCCTGCAGCAGCTGGGTGTACTGGTAAGGGGCGACGGAGAAGATGGCGGGAGCGCTGGGGCCTGTCGCCGAGGGGAGGGACTGGCAGGAGTCAGTGTCCAACAGGCGCTTGCGACCGACATCAACTACCAGGCCGAAGTGGGCGAGGAAGTCCGCACCCAGGAGTGGGGTCCTCACATCCACAACTATAAAGTTCCAACTGTACCTCCGGCCAAGGATGGAGATCGACAGGGGCTTGGTGCTGTAGGAGAGGATGGGGGACCCGTTGGCGGCCATCAGGGAGGCAGCCGGGTCCGGCGGGTGTTTGCAGTCCTCTCTGGATGGCGGGAACACTGATCATACGGCTCCAGCGTCGACCAACATCATCCTGCCGGAGATGGTGTCGCGGACATAAAACCCTACTGGTTTTGGGCTCCTGGGTTCCTCTCTGCCAAGGCAGCCTGTGCTGTTGGCCGCTGCCTCCCCCGTTTTTTGGATGGGTGAAGGAGCAGGGGGGGTTGACAGTTCTAGGCGTCCTTGCAGTACCGCTGGTGGTAGTAGCAAGGCCCCGGTTGTTACTTCTTGTGGTGGTAGGTTGGCTGCCTCCTGGTGACGGCGCTTCTCTCCTCCTCTGAGCTTTCCTCCAGCTGGAGGGAGGTGATGGGGTGTGCGGGAGTGGATGCCCGCTTCGCTGCCCTCGTGGAGTCCGTGAGCTGCTGCGCCGTCCTGATCAGGTCATCGAGCGGCACTGTATAAGGCTCAAGGATCTGTGTCCGAACCTCCAGGAGGAGCTGATGGGGAAAGATCTCCCTTGACAGGCTTATCTCCGACTGCCTGCCGCTGGCCGTCCATCCCAGGCAGGATGAGGAGGTCCTGGATCACACTCCAGGTCTCCCGGAGGTTCTGGTCATGTCAAGGGTTGTTTACGAGGTCAAGGGCGCGGGCGGCCCTCTCAGCGACCGGCAGAGAGCAGGTCTCGACGAGCGAAGCCTTCAGCTTTTCGTAGGTGGCAGGACCTGCGGCAGACACCCACGGGGTGAGCTTCCTGTAGACCTCTTCAGGAGGGGTGTTGATAACGACGTCTGCCTGCAGCACCTCGTCGGTGAGTCCCACCAGCCTGAACTGCCCCTCGACCCTGTAGAGCCATGATGACGGGTTGCCATGTGTGAAGGGTGGCAGCTTTATGGTGAGGGAGGACCTTGTTTGGCCCACCAGGGCAGGCAGCGTGCAGGGGCGGGTACCAGCGTGGAGGAGCGCGTGAGCCTCGGCGTGGGGGAGGGCGCGGGCAGGTTGTGCGTGAGGGAGATATCTGAGTCCGCGAAGTTTGCGGTTATTTGTATGTGGGAGGGAATGTCCGCGTCCATACTCACTACTGCACTCTTACTTGGAGTGGGTTATACTTGCATCAATACGCGCATGGGAGCGCGCCGTGTGGGTCCACTAATGACACTGGTGATCTGCCGACGAGGGTCGGCACGCCCGAACACTTTGTTAGAATGCCGTAATTAGGCCGTTAGGGGCGTGGGGTAGTTCATGAAGCTAAGACTAGGTCGCCATATGAGTCCACTAATGGCTTCGGGAACCACTCCAGGAGGTCACCACTGTAAGAGGTGAAAAATAATGAGCAGGTGGACATGTACTGCTGGTTTATTGGGAAAGCAGGTCGCCTTATAAAGCGGCATGTGGACGTCATACAATAGGATACAGGTGACCCGAGATCAATTGTTCTTGATGTGACACAGGACAGGTAAATACAAATGACATGAAAAGTAAAATTACAAGAATTGACACAATAATGTTCTGACACATGTACAACGTAAACAGGCATGAATAAATCAGTAATAGATACATATTTACATAGCTGAAAATGTGGCTATTTAGCGTGACCTAGGCTTGTGGGAAAGGCACCGCAGAAAATGGGAGGTTCACCACAGAAAACCCGTTGAGCGGGGACGTTTACACATCCACTGACCGGTTGTGATAATGTATAACATCCATTCAGTAAAGGGAAAATAAGTGCTCTAAATATCTTGCATTCAGGGAATTTCCCAGCATTGGATGAAATACTTGGTGAGGAAAATGCTACCGAAAATGATCTTAAGAAAGCAGGACAGGAATTCTTTGCAGCATTGTATGGTATGCCCAGGGGATCTCGATGAATGCAGCCCACCATAAGATTTACAAAAGGAAAAAAGGAAAACCAATGCGAATCATAGCCTTGCCTCCCACAGATGCCAACCTGTTCCTCCATGTACAGAGAGCACACCTTCAAATGATATAATGGAAAGCGGCTGATCAACCACGACCCCCAACAGCAGATATTGAAAAATTTGGATGGAATGTGAAATATAAAACACCATCCCCTGCTATTGCTACTATTTCACCAGCCCCTCCTGGTCTGATAGACATACTTAGTTGTGGCTGCAAAGCAGAAGGCAAAGCCTGTAGTTATACAACTTGTTCTCGTCACGAAAGTAAAATATCTTGCAGTATGTACTGCATGTGTGGTGTGGATGGATGTTATAACCCTTTTCTGATGAAACTAGATCAGCTGGAAGAAACTGATGGTTCTGATATCTCTGATGTTGATGATAATTAGTTAGAACAAATAATTTTCTTTACTTTCATCTTCCTTGAAAGACTCGTCAGCATGTTTGTCTTAGCCATTTTTCATGTCTGTCTAAGCCTTTTTTCTTATTTATGTATATATTAGCAATGTTCATGAAACACACTACATATGTATTTTTAGAGTAATTTTGGCCTTGCAAAGTACTTTATTACATTAGAGTTGTTAATAGCTTACAATAGAGGTCTATTTTTATATATTCTTATTAAGTATAGCCTATCTAGTAAATTTTCAGTTTTACCGAGTGTGAGATCTGTTTTGTTTTTAATCAATTTAAATCCATTTTACATAAAGAATTTGTCATTAACATACTAGAAAAGCAAGATACAATATATTTAATGCTTTTATCTTCATCCTTGACCTCAAAAACATGGGATTAGGCACCATTATCTTCTCATTTCCATGCTTAGATCCAGAGTTATCGAGAAAGTTGTTTTTTCCCTAATGGTGGACTTTTTTGCCTTATAACAAAAGTTGCCCAAGGTCGTCATTTTGACAACCTCTCTAAAATATCAAGAAAACACCCAAGGAATGCAAAGAAACCAAGAAACCTTGTACTTTAGAACATTCATAGGTTCACTATGTTGGCAACTCGACTGACATTTATAGCATTGAGATAGGGCGTGAAACAGTCGTATACTTTGCAACAGCTATACAATGTACACAATTTGTCACCTCTACCATAGCTTTTCGTATTTGTGGTGTGCATTTGATGATATAGTGTTTATATTTGTCATCTTTGGCTATCATTTCCTTTACAATTTTCCCGCTGTCATTTTCAGAAATAAGGATATCTATCATGGATTTCTCTTTACAATGTTATCGACAACGTCATCGTCATCCTTTGGGACACAGACTACTTTTATTTTTGGTTTAATTTCACCCTTCTCATTTACTGATAAATTGTTGATTTTCTGAATCTATTTTTGCCTTTTCTAAGTTTTTCCTGTCTGGAAATCTTACAAATAAGTGTCCATTTCTTGTTATCTTAACCTGTTCAACTTGCACCATTACTTTACTCATAATTTGTCTCTTTTCATTAGTTGCTGTGCTCTCTTTGTTTGTAGATTTGATCAGAAGCACTTTTTTTGTCTTTATTGATTCAGCATAATTTTTGTCCAAGTTTGTCATGGTCTTTACATCTTTATCAAAATTATCAATTTTGTTTTGGATTTCATCTATGTTGATCATTACGTCACTGGTTTTCCGAGCTGAATCCTGAATCAACTTCAGTAATATCTCTGTGTTTTCTTTTATTTCTTCAAGTTCATCTACAATAAGTTTTTTGTGTTCTTTTTTCAGGCCTCTTGCAATTATTACAGATGCACAATATGTTATCACTACAAAGTATGGGTGCGTATCTGACCTCAATACCTGAACATTCATAGTGGAACCATACGTCACACATTTCACAGCAAGTTCCTTCCTCATCAACTTCTCCAGAGCAATGTCCACAGGTTGCTGAATCTCCCTCGATTTGGGATGACTCATCCTTCTCCAGTATCTTATTTAGTGTTCCATCTTTACGTGCTGCTTCGATAATTATGAGATAATGTTCGTATGATAGTTTGATCTTCCCTTAACTTGATTTAATTTCTACAATATTTATTTTCTCTTTTTCCTTCCTCTTCTTCGTATTCACCTTGAACATCGCGCAAGTCAGGCACTTTTCACTAAGCACTTCACAGACACGTCCTGCCCGCACGAAAGCTACTCCCACAGTCCCACAGTATTGATACAGAAGTATACACACTGCTCAAATTAACTACTAGGACCTTTTCCCCGTTACCAAAATTAATCACTTTGTCTTCATACTCTCTTATGAAGACATCAAAAACATCAGCCTCAAGAAATTTCACAGCAACTCTGTTGTTTGGTATATTCTGAATCCTCATATGCCTCATTCATTTATTTTCAATTTATTGAATATGATATCACATGCGGAGTCATAATTTCAGGGACAGGAAAACTTGAAAACAATTGAAGTCTTTGGTTTAAGTTCTTTCTCTACCTTCCTTCCCATACATCACTTGCGTACCAGGTTTTCTCATGGTTCTGTTGTTTTATTTTTTAACTGGACCGTAAAACTTACATGGCATAATGAAGTAGTGTGCCATGGATACATCTTGTGTGTTTTATTGGATGAACTTATTACAGCAAGTAGGTAAACTCAACCAATAAGTTCTCTGCAACAGATATTTGACTTTTGTCTCTGGATGACATTAGCAGCATATCTATTATTCAACCTTTGACCTTTATATGGGGATTTTGTATTCATTATTGTCCAAATGTAATGTAAAAAAAAATTGACAATCTGCAACTTCCGAATGAAAAGGGAAACTGATTTTTTCCAAGAGTTAGTAAAGCTTGAATGAGATACTCAATGAATATTTGTAAAACTAAATGAACACTTTGTTTCTCAAAGGTGGAGGAGGAGAATGCTTTTCATGACAATTTATATGAATGTTTCCAGAGTAAACCATCTTCTATCTCATGAAGTTTTTTCAAAAAGCTGAATGGTGCATAATGAATTTCATTTTCTAAAATATGATTTCCATCAAAGGAGGACTGTGGGAACTTCATTGTTTTTATTGTATATTTCTGGCCAAGCCAATTATTCCTGATACATCTCAACAAATGTACTGAATTTCCACCTTTTTCATAAAAAAATGTGGTTTCAAGTGAGTTCCGTCCACCATCAGTATCACTGTTTTGTCATTGGGCAGTAATGATTTACATTTATTCTTATGTACATCAGGAAATTTGAGTCACTTTGTTCTGATGCTGGGGTAAACTGTTTGGAGACACACATTCCTGATGGTAGAGTACCTCGGCAATATTAGGAATTCCTTATCTTTCAAGAGTCTGTAACTTTGAGGGGAGCAATTACAAAACAAAGAAGACAATATTACCAGCTCTGATGAACAATCAAATTTATTCAGTCATTAACTGTATTGGCAAAATTTTAGATGAATTTCAAACACAGACAAGTGTTTGAAAACTATTGATCATCTAAAAATTATTATTCAAAAAGCTGAAATCACTAATTTTATAACAGCAATGCTATTGCAACCATCAGGTTTTTTCAAATACACTCAGCAATGTCAGCTCTCTAAGCATAAATGTTCATTCAATATCTGCTCAGTGATATTGGAGTATCACGAACCTCTGTTGAATTTTAACCCTTAAACGCCTGTTGGATGTTTTAAACGTCGATACAAAATTGTCTTTCGAATGCCGAGGATGGAAATTCAAACATCGACTGAAAATGCTTTTTTAAATATTCGCGGAAAAATAATTGTAGGCCTAGTTTGCGGAAGATTTCAAATTTTACATGTCATTCGCCTCGGCGGATGCTGGGAGTTCACGGATCCAGCTGTTGTTTTGTTTCTGAGCGTCACCCAGACGCGCATGCGCTTCTATTAACATTTTATCTCGCATCAGAGAGCATCAGAGCAGCACCTTGCGGGAAAAACTTTTGAATAAAAAAAAAGACGTGTTTTGTTGAACTTTGCGAAAGTGTTAGCGTATTCGCATATGCAACAGAACGTTTGCAGAGATGTCAAAAATGGCGTCAGGACCGTGAAAGGCGCATACTGCCTGTCGGAAGTGAAACGTGTTAGGCGAGTTTTTAGACTGGGATGCTGGAGAAGGACCCAGCATCCAAAGTGAATTTTAACATTCGGTCAACTTTGACTCGACCGAAATGATCGAAAAACGCATCCGTAAAATAAGTAATAATTATTACATTCGAGTAACAATCAATCATTTACCTTCATTTTGCAACAAACGGAAAGTCTCTAGCACAATATTTAGAATTTTGGTGAATTTTTGAAAAAAAAACTTTCCTGCCAGACTCAAAGAAAAATATAAACTCCATCAAAATCCTGTCATTTCTTGCGTCAGCTTGCCGTAATTTTTTTTTTCGCCATTTCATATTATTCGTTACATAAAGTGTTATACATCAAAATGTGCTATTTAGTTATTTCATTTAGAATACAAACAAAAAAAATATCATTCCTTTAGCTCTTCACAGTGTTTTAATATTTACATTGAAATCAAAACGATAACTGACAAAATTTTAACATTCGGTCAACTTTTTATTCGATCCGAAATGATCGAAAAAGTTTTTGCATCCGTAAGCCATAATTATTACATTCGAGTAACAATCAATCATTTACCTTCATTTTGCAACAAACGGAAAGTCTCTTAGCACAATATTTAGAATTTTGGTGAAGATTGAAAAAAATTTTCAAGATCTCCTATGCGTAAATATTTACATGTTACTTTTAAACTTGAACTCCGCTGAAAATCCTGTCATTTCTTGCATCAGCTTTCAAGCCGTAATTTTTACTTCTCCGTTTCATATTATTCGTTACATAAAGTGTTATACATCAAAATGTCAGTCTGAAATTTCATGTAGAATAACAACAAAAAATATGTCATTCCTTTAGCTCTTCACAGTTTTTATAATATTTTCGCCGAAATCACGATAACTGACAAAATCTTCTGACATTCGGTCAACTTTGACTCGACCGAAATGATCGAAAAAACGCATCCGTAAGCCCTATAATTATTACATTCGAGTAACAATCAATCATTTACCTTCATTTTGCAACAAACGGAAAGTCTCTAGCACAATATGAGTTGAGATTTTTGGTGAATTTTTGAAAAAATAATTTTCCTTCGCTCCACCCACATATTTGTCTTCACAATTATTGCACTCCGCTGAAAATCCTGTCATTTCTTGCGTCAGCTTGCCGTAATTTTTTTTACGCCGTTTCATATCATTCGTTACATAAAGTGTTATACATCAAAATGTGCGTTTCATTTAGAATACAGCAAAATTATATCATTCCTTTTCCAGCTCTTCACAGTTTTTTATATTTACATCGAAATAACGATAAATATCTAAAAAAATCAACCTTTGACCTCAACTTTAACTCGATCCAAATGGTTCAAAAAATGCAATTGTAAGCTAAAAAAAAACTTACAGCCTAGTAATATTCAATCAATTTCAATCATTTTGGCACAATTGGAAAGTCTCTAAAGGTGGACAATATTTTTATTTTTGGTGAATTTTTGAAAAAACTTTTTTACTCATGAAGTTTTTCAAAAGCTGAATTCATAATGCATCATTTTCTGATAATATTTTTTCTCAAAGTGTTGACTTTAATCGTTTTATTTGTACAATCTTTATATACCAAAATCATCGCAATTTAAATGTACAATACAACTAAAATAAAAATATTAACTCATTAGCTTCAATCACTGTTTTGTCATTACAGAATGATTTGTATATTCAATTATATCACGAAATTTTTTTTGTTCTGATCATTACTATTCCAATATTTATATATGATAATATTTTTTTATTTTCTGATGGTTGCATACTAAACTTCAGGCAATGAGAAAAATTACCAGGATGAACAAAAATTTACTCTTGATCTTGAAAACTAAGTTTGAATGTTGATTTTTTAAAAAACTTTTTTCCACTTTTATAACAGCAATGCCATTGCAGGTTTTAGGCCACTCAGCAATGTCAGCTCTCATTTTTCAAAATAGGCTCAGTGATATTCGTTAAAACCTCTGGGTTAAATCTCCTAAGTGACGTACTTCAGAAACATGAACAAACGCATGTACTATGTGGTTAGCCTTAACTGTAGGTAGGTATTGTGGTGTACAGTATGCTATTTCATTAATCTGTACTCAACTGTTACCTATGGAAGAGGAAAGATGGTCTTTCAATATTTGTACAACATGTATATATGACCATTAAAACAGAGTAATGCCATGAGGCTAGGTTAGTTACTGACATCCCTTCTGTTTTGTACCTGTAACCCTTAGAACACTAGGCCAGTCTAATTTTAATCACCTTAACCAATCTAAGTCCAGTAAGGTTTGTCCCTTACCTTTGACTACTGGCAATGGTAACATGCCTATTTCCTGATCACTATACTGTAATTCACTTGTGACGAACCTAGGCTACACTGGGAGTTGTTTGACATAGGCTAACTGGGAGTTCTGTGACATAGGTAGCGCTACATTGGGAGTTGTTTGACATAGACTACACTGGGAGTTGTTTGACATAGGATACACTGGGAGTTCTTTGACGATAGGCTACACTGAGAGTTGTGTGACATAGGCTACACTGGGAGTTCTTTGATGCAGGAGTAATTCTATAGGAAAGGGACGCACTGGTTTCTAAACAAAAGTAGTTACCTAGAGTTACTGAGAATAGTGAACAGAATTCGTAGATACTATTCATTGAGGAAACGCTTATTAGTCCCAAAAAAAGTCACTTTAATATGTAAAAACTCGCGAAAAAAAACTAAGTCGAGAGAGCTCCATCTCTCACCGAGTCCCATACTGACTGATGTCTGTATCTGCATGCACATGCAAGGGCCTAAAAAAATAAGTAAAAAAGTTACGAACACAATGCACACAGGCTAAATCTCTTTACTTTCCTATTTCCCTGTGAGCCATTGTTACAAAATTAATATGCAAAATTTTCACTCTCGCACGGCTATTTTGTTCTTCATCATCAAGGCAGTAGCTTCTACAAGTGCAAGTGTTCCGGCAGAAAACTTACCTATTAGATGTGAAAGCTGTGTCATAACTTAAGGTCAATTTTTTTTATTTTTATAGTTGTAGCACTGAAATGTTTCTTAAATACTGTCAAGACCATGGGGTAATTTTATCAGAAAAACATTGTGGTTTGCGTAATTCTAACTGTAGAGTTGATATAAAAAAAGTGTGTATTCCATTGTGATAAATCTTACATCACTGAAGGACGCCACAGAAAAAGGTGTAATTTTAAAGTGTCTATATTCATGAACGCTTGGTTTTACCGATCCAAACTTGATATTGAGACTAAGTTAAAGTTTGTACTTCTGTGGTTGCAAGACTGGTTTGCCTATAAGATAGTGCGATCTGAACTTAAATTAAATGACGTGACAACTTCGGACTGGTCGTCATTTTGTCGAGAGGTGGTAGTGAATTGGGTTTTCAGACACTCAAAGAAAATTGGTGGTCCAGACTGCATCGTGGAAACTGACGAGTCAAAGTTTGGACGACGTAAGTATAATGTTGGACACATAATTGAGGGACAGTGGGTTTTTGGCGGAATTTGCCAAGAATCACAAGAATTTTTTGTAGTGCCTGTTGAACAAAGGGATTGTGAAACACTACTATGTGTTATTAAAGACAATATTCATGAGGGAACTACTATTGTCTCAGATTGCTGGAAAGCATATAATTGTTTGGAGGAAGAGGGGTACAAGCACCTTACGGTAAATCATAGTATCAATTTTGTGGACCCCACCACATGTGCCCATACTAATACAATCGAACGAAGGTGGCGCAATCTCAAGGAGTTACTTCCCAAGTGTTGGCATCGTAAGGCTCACTTCATAAGTTATTTCGCTCTGCATATTTCAAGATTCATCACAGTGACTCCTCAAATCGTCTGCATTCATTCTTACATGCAGCAACTTCGCTATATACTCCATCATAGTTGGGTAAGTCACAGTTGTAATTCTAGGAACTAGGGGTACTTTACATATCAGCGGTACCCATGGCGGGCGCATGCAGCGCAACAATACCCACTGCCAGTACAAATGTGCTTGATAAGAATCTTTAATTTCCTAGATAAGGCACAACGCACCTTTCAGCCACCCCCTTGCTGACAGCAGATCCTAGGTTTAAACTCCAGTCTACAAGTGGTTTTATTATTAACTTTTTTTCCCCTACGTTCCCCAGCTTTTCATCAACTTTGTCTCCCCCACCCAAAACCCCAGTTCCCACCTGTGGTCCCCCAAGATTGTTGGTGGTTGTAAGGATTTCCTCACTTATTTAAATGATACTAAAGCACAGATATAGTGTTGTTTTAGAATTTTAAGCTATTTAACACATAGAAACTGGTGTGGCCCTCTCCTATAGAATTACCAATGTAGGCTACACTGAGAGTTCTTTGATGTAGGCTACACTGGGAGGAGTTTGACATAGGCTAGCCTATATTAGATTCTGTTAAGTCTAGTTTATATGAATTCCTACCAAAATTCAATCTAGGCAAAACCAGTCTTTCTTTATATTGTGCTTTACCTTGTTGCTCACAACACCTACCTAAATCCCTTTTTCAGGATACAGCTTTCTTATGCTATACTTGGGTGTAGGCTATACTTGCACAGGCCTAACTTATGTTACCTTATCGGACAAACCTAACTGTAGCCTATTTGTTTGCGCTCCCGACATGGCGTATTGATTGACTGATTATGAAATTTAGGTCTTGAAGACCAAGCGCCGGAACCCATCAGGCTTATTCAGTGCCATAATGATGTTGAAATATACAAATTCATGATATGACGATTGATAATGAATAAATGAATGATGATATACCAGTAAAATTCAGTGCTGGTTCCACTGTGATGAGTACAGACTTTATATTGCAGTTGAAAGTTATCCTAAAGTGGAACGGAATGGAATATGAAATTTAGGCTTGAATCCAAGCGCTGGAATCCAAGGTATTATTCATCACTAGTTATCGTAATGTTATCCAGAGGCAAAAGTCAAATACTGGTAGCAGTGAACTTAGTGTTGAGTTTAAGTATTTCTAAGTATTAGCTCCGCACGGACTGTATGGAATGGTTCCGCGAAATATGAGAGGCATTAGGGAGCCACATGTTCAAGAAAGGAATGGCTAGGGAAATCTATTTCAAAAGGAACCATACTAACCTAACGTACCCTACCTAACCTAACCTAGTAGCCTGTGTTACTCAGCCAGGGGCTCCACCCCGCTGCGCATGCGTAATAGCAAAAATATAATCAGTTCTGAGGCTAATTACAGTCAACTGACAAAAAATAACAGTAAATTCTTGATAAGCAACCAAAATATTATAGAAGTCAATTTCCAAGGTAATACCCAACACGGAGCTGATACTTAGTTTTACTGAGTTTACCTACTTACCACAGTAAGTTCGTCTGATAAAACACACACGATATATCCGTGGCATGCTACTTCATTATGCCATGTAAGTTTTACAGTCCAATTAAAAAATAAAACATCTGAACCACGATAAATCCGGTAGATCTAGGTAGTAGCTCCATGGTGGCGATTTCCTTCTAACTTGACTTTTTCTACAGTTTTTTGGTTGCTGATTATGGATTTATCTTCAATTTTTGTCGCACGAATGTAATTAATCCGTAATTAACCCCTGAAGTCCATTCAACAAGGGGTTTCCATACGCGATCTTCACAAGACAGAGCACGGGTACATCTGTTTGGAATGGTTCATATCCCGTCTGGCAAGTGCAATAACTTGTTAACATATAGGTACCCCCCGGGCTAGTACTAAACATGGCGAAGGGACATTCCATCCACCCAATGCCAGTACTAAACACAGCGAAATGCATATAACTCCCTCCTGTTGGCGAATGGCTCTCTCTCATTTTCCCCTCCAGAGGGTGCCTCCTCAACGTAAACATGTCCACTCCATTTCTGTGCTCTCCCCACCAAAACTCCGAATTCCCACAATCCCCTTTACTGCTGAGTAGAGTTAGGGTGCAAATAACAGTTGGTTGACAACAAACAAACTCAACGCCAGTATCAAGAGCCCTAAAAGTGTAGAAAAAACCATTTCCAAGGTAAAAACAGGCGACGAGCTAGTACTTACAATTATCAGAAATCCTTGTACTCAAATGATGCACAGGATGGAAGCTCGAGAGAGAAAGAATCGCTAGCTTCGGACCACCAGGGTCGACGTCATCATGTCATGACGTCATAACCAACAGGCCTTGTTTCTCGGTGGTCTTGCCTGAAGCCCCCGGCATGAAAACTCCTAGAGGGTGTATCGAGGCAAACTAGATCTAAATAAAGAGTCTATGCAATAAAAAAGTTAACTTGAAGCACTAATTAGTTCACTGCCATCTTACTCACAGGTTGTAGTCCAGTGTCATGAGAAAAAACCTCAAAATACAGTCTAAAAATCACAAAATGCAAAGAGCGTTCCAAACAGCGTTTGTAAACAATAAATGGTTCTTCTTCCTCTCAATTTTACTAATATGTGACTTACTAGGAAGAAGTGAGTGAACTACATACCACACCTTGGATAAAACTAAACAATTCACAATTATGGCTTTTTGAAATAAGGTTAAAAATCTAGGCTTTAGCATATTAAGTCTTTTGCACTTTTTCAACACGTAACCAATTTTCTTCACACACTTTTCCAAAGTTATTCTGACGGTTTATACCCAAGATCCTTATTTGTTTTACTGACTGTATCCATGAAATTGGCCAATTACTTCTGTCAGACCATGAGCCAAGACCCACGATAATGGTTTTCTTTTTGTTAAGCAAGGTTCCAGTTGCATTTTCGAATTTATTCACAATTTCAAGACACTTTGTTAAAGCGTTATCTGATGTAATAAATATATGAGAGTCATCTGCAAAACCTATTATTTTGATTATCACCTTATTAGGAAGATCAAGAGCTTGCACCTCACCGTCGTACTGAATGGCTTTTTAAGCTTCTTGAAAAATACAGAACAGAACTATGGCCAAAAGGCATCCTTGTCTAACAGATCTTTGGACTTCAATTTCAAGAGATAAAGTACCATTAAAACTAATAACTGCTCTATATTGTTTAAAGTGTCTCAATAATTTTAATGAATTCAACTGGAAAACCTAATATCTGCATAACCCTTAATAGAAAATCAATATTTATTCTATCAAAGGCCTTAGACCAGTCTAGACTGAGCAAGGCTGCCTTTGATTTCTCATTATTGACATAATGAATCATATCTCTAATAATGTTATTACAATAAAAAATTGACTCTCCAAAGCCAACACAGAATTGAGGCGTGTAGCATTAGAAGGGCCTTTCGCCCCCCAAAAAAATTTTGAGTTATAAGCCATCAAAGTTTTGGAACGTCAACCTGCTATAATTTCTTTATTTTTCAAGATACAGTTAAAATTTGTATGAGAGGAAGTATTTGCAATCAGAAATATAACAGTATGCATAAAAAAATTAGGGTTCAACCCCACCCCCTTTTTTGGGGAAAAAAGGGGGGGGATAATAAAGGTATAATTATGGTATTTTTTTAGTTTTTCGGAATTTTTGATCACTTAGTCTTTACATACTGTGTGTAATGCTTATTACTTTATAATTATTAAGTTTTTATTGCAAATAATACGCTATTTTTAAACATACAGACGAAAACATTGAGCAATCTTTATAACAGTTATCTCTCTCTCTCTCATTAATATTATCAGTATTACCATTGTTTATTTTTAGCATTATTATATATAAAAAATCATTATTATTTTTTTTAATATTATTGCTATTGTTCCTACTGATGTTTTTGTAGTAATTTTCATAAAAAAAAAAGGGGTAGTTTACAGTTTAGTTGGCCAGGCCATGCAACACCTGCCCGGACTACAGTCACTCCGCCAAGGTAAGTAGTTCCGCGACCCGACCCTGCTCGCGACCCCACGCTTTCTGGGGGGGTCCAGGGGCAAAGCCCCCGGCCTGGTTAGGTTAGGTTAGGGCCTGACACTTGAGGAAAGTTTGTCTTGTTGGTATTCGTCCGCCAGTTTCCTAGTTGGAACCTACACGACAACCTTGGCCAACTAAACTGTAGGTGCACCCAAAAAAGTACAAACCCTGATACAAAGCAGAGTATAAACAAAGAAAAATTCAATTGTAATGGAAAGGAAAAGGATTACCCTCACTTTGTCAGTAACTTGTGGTCGATAGCAGTTCCATAGTTCCTTGTTCATCAACAGTTATTCATTTTCTAAACCGTAGTCCTTTTCCGTTTCATGTTCGTCATCTACAGAGGTAGGCCGTGTGCAATGATGACTATGGGTTAGAAACATTTTGCCACATATTGTGCCCATTCTTTCTTGTTGGCAACACGAACACGGCCTGTTTTCTTTACCTTGCATGCTATTGTTAGGGCTACCACCACTGCTACCACTAGGCCTACCACTGCTAATACCCGCACATAAAACGACACTAATTTTCGCCTTTTTACACAATCATTGGCCAGTTGGCTATTACCCACAGATTCACTAGTATTTCCTGACATAATGAATGCACACAAATATCACTGAAGTTGCAAATTCACAAAATAATCAGTAAAAATGGCGGCAGAAATCACAGGATTTGTTTAAAGTTTACGCGGAAGGCTGAAACTACGGCCGTTCGGTACCAACTTGGTGTTCCCAGAGCTGAGTGGTGAGACGACCGTAATTTTCGCCTTTACACACGATCATTGGGCACTTACCTATTACCTACAGAATCACTAGTATTTTCTGACATAATTAAGGCAAAAACAAGCTGCAAATTCACAAAATAATGTTAAAATAGCGGCAGAAACCACACGATTTGTTTACGGAAGGCTGAAACTACTGCCGTTCGGTACCAACTTGGCATCCCAGGAGCTGAGTGGCGAAAGGCCTTTCTGTTTTACAAACTACCACTCGATTGCAATTACTGGCCAGAAGGTTGAAAATCATACTCATAAAAGAGGATCATTTACCCCATGTTTTTGTATGGAAGGGGCCTCTTGCACCTTCCCATATGAAAGTTAGATATGTTGGGAAGATGATAAGACGAAAAAAGCCATTTTCAAAAGTTGTGGCGAGAAGCCCCTCTAATGCTACACGCCTCGATTGAAGTTTGGAGACCACCTTATCAATTACTAAGTGAAGCATGTTCTTTAATATTTTCGTAAAGATTTTGTAATCAGTATTTAATTTAATTACACCTCGATTTTGAGATACCGATAACTCATAATGTGTTCTCGTGTATTTCAATACCTCTACAGAGTCATTCTTTATAATATCCCAGAGAGTAAGATAAAATTCAATGGAAAGACCATCTCTACCAGGAGTTTTATTTTTATTAAATGACGAAATAGCTTTCTTGACTTCATCACTGTTCACTTCTTCATTGAAAATTTTCTATCATGCCCATCTAATACATTGTGAATCTTGCTAAGAAAATAATTCATATCCTTCTTTCTACATTCCAGTTTCTTAAAGAGACTACTATAATAATTAACAATATGAGAACATAAGTCACTTTGAGACCCAAGTGTCTTTCCATTTTCTAAGATTAATTTGTTTAAAGAAGCGAGTTGAGGTTTTACTTTTTTGCTTCCTAATAAATAAGACGACACTTTCTCTCCTTTATTCAGTTGATCGATCTTAGCTCGAATTTTCACTCCTTCCATAATTTCATTCCTTACACTTTCAATTTTGCCTTTTAAGGATTGAATATTAAGGTATTCTCCAGCAGTACAATCATGTTTTAAATACAATTTTCTCAGCCGTGCCTGTAATAGATTTATAAGACAATATTTTTCATTGTTAATCCTATTGGATAAAACTATCAACCAATTTTGACATTCATTTTTCATCCAGTCCCACCAGATTAACAAATTTTCAAACAGACTTTTCTTGCATTTCAAATAATGCCAGAAAGTACTAAAAATACACTTGACTCCATCATATTTTAATACATTGTTATTTAGTTTCCATCCCAATAATCAGAACCTTTGTGATATATTCCACAGTTAATTTCCATAACGACCATACAATGGTCTGAAAATGAGACAGGTACTGTGGTTACATTACGAATATTATCAAAAATGCGTCTTAAATAGAACATGTAAAGGAGAGACCCATCAATTTTCCTTACAAAAGTGTATTCAGGTAATCCTTTTCGAAAGTAGTAAGTATCCTTCAAACCTAAATGACTGATTAAAGATAACAACGTTTTTGACATTATATGGTGACCCTAATGACTACAGTCTCTGTCGGTAACAACAAAGTTGAAGTCTCCGCCTAAAATGATGTTGTCTATTCTATGCCTCATATAAAATGGTAAATTCTGAGAACATTATTCGCCCCAGAGGGAGTATAAACATTCAGAATAATGAATTCAGAGCTATTATAACGTATCTGTACACCGATAATACGCCCTTCCACATCTGTATCTTGTTTAATAATCTCAATACTTTTCCGTTTAGTTACCGTTATTAACGTCCTACCTTTGGATAACACTGTGGGATTGAAAATTACCTCATGAATATTGAAAGTATCAAACAAGGAGAGAGACATTTTCAAACTGTGCTCCTGCAAAAGAAGTGTTAATTTTTTGGTAGTTTAACATCGCTCGTAATTTCAGTTGCTTGTCTCTACTGCATAAACCATTAACATTTAATGTCGCTATAGTTAAGGACATTATGATATAAAGGATTATGTGTTGTTTTCTTTTTCATTTGTTGCTGAATTCCTTCAGTTTACCATCTTCAAGTTTTAAATTCCATTTCCCATGTTCTGACTTTTCATCATTTTTATGAGTATTTTCCTGCAGATTAAAATATCCACTGATATTTTCAGTATCCATGTTGTCATCGGTGTTAGGTTCATAGACCGGACAAGTTTTCACATTTAAGTTTTCCTCGTCGAGTGGAAGGCGAGAACCAGATGATTTAACCACTGATGAATACAAGGAACTTGAAATAGGTGGTATTCAATAAGGGTTCCTTATCGCAAGAAACTTCATTATGACTACTTTGCGTAGAGGGGGAATCAGATTCCAAGCATAGGAACGTAGACTCACGCACAATGCAACTATCACTTGTCTCATTGTTATCCAGTAGTATATTATCATTATAATTTCCTTTATCAGATTTTGCACGATTTGTATCATGTACTAATGGTGCATTAAGCAAGGCGATATCAGATTGATTCATAACTTCGTTTTCCTTTCTTCCAGTGTTGTTGTTTTTCTTTCAGCAACCACATCCACTTTTTGCACAGGTTCCAAAGCAAGAAAATCTTGTACGTTATATGACTGAATATTGCTGTCACTATTTTTACAACCTATGGCTAAATGCGCTGAACTGCCACATTTACGACAGTTTTTTTCTATCCACTGTATATGAAGTTAATTTTAAATCCATATATACTTATAGATGAAGGAATGTTGTCTCTGATATCCATTTTTGTAGTCCCCACACCACTCAGTAGATTTTTACCTTGTCCGTGTACAAAAAATATTATTTCTGATACCGTAAACCTTCCCATAACGACTCAAAAAATTCTCTAAAATGCCATTCTGCATTTCAAACGGGCTCCTCTGATTGATACGTTTGAGTACTATTAAGGTTTATTATTCTTACTGAATCCTTTGCACCTACTTGGAATGTTTTATCTTCATTATTCAATAGAAAATTCAAAAACTTAACAACAACCCTGTTCGGAGGCATTAGTTAAAATCCGACGATTTCCGTGTCTCGGATATTTAACATGTCAAAAATTACATCACATGTCAAGTCATAGGTTACAGTGGATTTAAAGTGCAATTCAACCGAATTGACACGCCCAAGAATACAAGGTTTACTTGCCATGATTTCCATTAATCCTTTTTATAATCCAAAACCTGAAGGTGTGCCACTAGCAACGAAAAGCCGGCGACGAGAGCAGCCTAAGTACGTCCACATCCAACCAGAGCTTGGACGGAAATCCCTGTTTTTATTAAGAATAATGATCGTTTTAATAGCACGATTTTATAAATAAAAAAACACATTTACGGGTCTGGGATCTAACTTTTAAAGCCATTGCTTTCTTACTTTTATGTTCAATTCATCATCGACTATTAAATGGGGCTTTTAGTTTGACTTCCAACTGAATCTCTTTCCACGAGGAAATAATATATCTACAGAAGTATTTCGTTGACAATTGCTTCCCATCCAAACTGTTTTTTTAGGAACGTTACCAAAGTTTTCAGTCCAAAATTCGATGTGTCTACTGTTCCAAAACTGTCCTTTTTGCCAGTCTTCCACTAATACATAAAAAATCCTTTTATGAAGAATTATTTAAAATCATCAATCGTCATATTTCGGCTATTAATTTAAAACTCTACCAAGAAACCCTTTAACGATCGGCCCTCTATTTGGGTACAAAGCCTCTAATTTCAAAACACTCTGTATATATATATATATATATATATATATATATATATATATATATATATATATATATATATATATATATATATATATATATACATATGACGACTGGGAATATTCAAGGACTTAATGAGATTACATGTAAGATGGTGTGGTAATGTAATGAAATTGTGAATGAAAAACTTCTCTTTATGAAAAGCTCAACTCAGAGATTGTATAGAGCTTAAAAATGACGTGAAGAAAACAAACCCAAATTTTACCATTTCTGGACGGATGAGGCAAAAGAGAATTATGCAGAAATCATAGGAAGAAAAGTCCCACATCAGGGCGAATCTAAACTTATTGTTCCGACTTGAAGAGTTCTATCAGATTTGGCTTACATCTGTGGCCTGGGTCATGGTTGCTTCCTGATAAAGACCATACCTGCAAAATAAAAAAAAATAAAAAACCGAATTAACCGACGTGAGTTGTGGCAAACAACAACAATTTTTGGAACACTGACACATTAAAGAATTAGATCTGACTCCGACTATTTAAATGAAAAAGCGAGTAACACATTTTTTCATTCTATGAAACAAAACAGCCATTTCTTCTTTAAAATATAAAATTCTGGAAATGTTACATGGTTAGGTTTTTAACTAGCCACTCCATAGCCTTACAACTACATGCAAACAGCCGTGTATGGTATATTTAAAACTGCATCTAGTTTAAACTCTCGTCTTACTAAATAGATTTCACATTGTAAGATATGAACTTATTAATGAAAATTTAGAGGCTGAAAGTTAACTTTTTTTATGCCAGTACCTTATAATACAGAAAATTTAACAAAAACAGCTTTAATAACGTTGTCATTAAACGAAAGACTATCTCGTTGGTTATCAATTCCTATTTATCTTACGAAATAATTTTTATTGTGTCCGGCTAAAGAAAGGTCTCGTTTTTTATCTGGATTTTTGATGAATAATGTTACATTTCATTTATAGTTACACTGAGTAATCTTTCGCAGCTGCATTCAAGATAACTACTGTATGTACAATTTTGGACAAAACAAAATCATTTGTTTTTCGTTATCTTTTCATGTGTACAGTATATATTTCCATATGATTTCAATTTAGAATATATCGTTATTCAAGTGTTCTTTCAGTTTTAACCTTACAACACTGAATGTGTACATCATATTACATAACTTTCTGAATATCTTTTAAGTTAATGTGAACTACTCCCTATGGCCTTGTAGTCTTGCTTGGCAACTAAGGCGGAAGACATTGCATTGGAGGATAAATTAGCCAATTATCGACTTGGCTCTGAATACCGGAAGGTAATCCATGACAATGACGGCGGCCAACAGCTTCTTTCATCTCCCTTTTAAGCTGCTTGCTAATTATTCATCTGGGTTTCTGTTCTCTAGGTATTACAAAGCCTTCCGTAATTTTAACGACATTTACACAAACCTACCGCCGGCGTTATTCTGTAAAAGTTAAAGTTAAGTATACGTTAGTTTAACCAGACCACTGAGCAGATTAACAGCCCTCCTAGGGCTGGCCCAAAGGATTAGATTTATTTTACGGGGCTAAGAACCACTTGGTTACCTAGCAACGGGACCTACAGCTTATTATGGAATCCGAACCACATTATAGCGAGAAATGAGTTTCTATCACCAGAAATAAATTCCTCTAATTCTTCATTGGCCGGTCGGAGAATAGAGCGCGGGGCCAGCAGAGTGCTAGCTGAGAATGGTACCCACCCCTCCAATGAGGAACTAACCGCGTTATTCTGCAACTTGGACATCGCCAGATAAGAGTGATCATTCTACAACCACTGAACAGGAATAAAATTACAAAAGGATACATGAAACCTAACAGTAAGAGAGAGAGAGAGAGACACACACACACGCACGCACATACAGATAAGGTTTACAGGAATAATGATGGAACTAGAATGAAAGGAAACAGGGGAACTGAAACTGATTACTACGAAATTACCTAAATAACTTGCTCGTCTCTTTAGTATTGTATCGGATCCCATAAAGTGGAGTTTTCATTAAAAATGATGTATTCCCAAAATGGACCGCTGAATATGCATGACATTTTCATCAAATTTATAATTAATTTCATTTTTTATTCCACTCACCTCAGCTCATTTCCTAACAAAATGTTTGGAACAATAAAGCTTGTTTCGAGTAGCTTGGCATGACAAGGAAATGAGTGGAGCTCTTTTTTTTAATTTTTTTTTTAGAAAAATATCCTTTTAGATATTTTCACTGTCTGTCAATGCCCTCACCAATCGGGTGTCTGACGGTGTTACGGTAACAGCACAAACGATTTTGTCATTGTTGGCCACTTAAAAGTCTGAACATTTGTCTTTTGGTATGTTAATGAACTTTGTGCTATTATTAGTTGTGTAAAAGCTATAAAGAGCATAAAGGCTATGATATTTAGTTAAGCTAATAATACGTTGTCATATATCAAATGCACTCTGATTATCAAAACTTTTATGTAGAATCTTCCCTTTCCTTCTTAACCCAGTATACAACCATTGTGTAATTAAATGTTAGTGCATTTCTACAGAATTAAAAATTATCGAATGGGAAAACTGCTCATCGTCGCCGTTATTACGAGGAGGACTGTTCAGTCTTAGCTAGACGTTAACGTTACTGTTCTTATATTCTTATTGCACCAGAAATCTGCGTTAAGTTATTGAAGGCTGTAAGCTTATCATTTTAATAACAATATATAGCTGAGCAAAGGAATTTAAACGTAACTTGCAGTTACTGTATTAAAACAGACCAAAAGTGAGGATGCACTCGTATTCCTTGTGACTGTTTAGCGTCATCTTGGCATAACGTGAGAACTGCCTCAGAGCTGGGTCTAAGTTCAGAAGGTTGGGGATTAATTTTTAGTGCTACTTAACAATAGTAGTAAAAAAGTAAATCCCTAAAAATTCCATTGGTGTTGTGACAACAAGGATGTAAGTCAACCGTGCACTTGCCACGCTTCATGTACCATATCTTCCACTCCGTTTATTTAAGAAGAAAGATAACCGTTTGATATCTACAAAAATCGTTATTGCTCTTTATAACTGAAAATATCACTCAGGCGTAGATGAAGCCTTTCTCGTTTGACAGAAAACATTTATCTTGACTCAAAACCCAACATTTCTGAAAATCAAAATATTTTCATTTTTAAGGATAAAGCAAAATTTTCATTTTCAAGGATAAAGCAAAATCTTTCATTTTAAGGATAAAGCAATGTATAGGGGTATCTATTACAAAAAAAAAAAAATCATTGATAAGATATATTCACAACTAACACTAATTCAGCTTAACTGGAATGAGGTACATGTCATTACAGCATTATCGGTTCAAGAAATTGAAAAAGCTTAACTTCGTTTATCCATGATAATTCTGTAATGACATTTCTCTTAGTTTGAAGGCCAATTTATAGGTTTTTACTTCATACTTTTAAATGTTTAAAACGAAAGAGTTCTTGAACCCTTAACTGAACTGTCTTCAGTGCTCATTCAGTTTCATTCTATCAATCTACTGTATCATACCGTAGGTGTGGTGTACTGGTCTCAGTCATATAGGCTTACGAAAAATAACCAGGGAAAGTAAACCAATATTTCTCAACTATAATTCCTCTGGGAAGGTGAAGCCCTCCTGTCATATAGTGTGGCACTCAAAGTGAGACTAGTGAAGACTAGTCAACCCCTGGATTTCACTCGTTTCTATTTATTGCTTTAAAATATTCAATAAAGCGTCCTCAGTTACTTTCATCTAGTTTAGCTGGACATTGTAGCTGCTACTATTATTGCTCAGTATGAAACTACCTCTTAAAGTTGCTTCACAGGTAATTCTGGTATCCCTCGTCTAAAGATAATTCTCCGTATGGAAATGCATTGCTAGAGATTTAGGGTATGGATCAAGTCCCAAGATAGATAAACTAGGTTAGGTTCAGGTTGCTTGATATAAGGCTTCATGAGCGCCTTGTCAACTGCCTTCAGTTACTTTACCATCTATGGGCTTTCAGGATTTCAACAATTCTTAATCCATTACAGCTTGTGATCCTCGACGATTGTCATTTGCTTAGGTAATTTACCGTAAGTTTTACCAGACAAAACACTTACATAAAACAAAAACCATGATAAATTCAGGTATTAAGAATAAAGTGCCATAACTATTTCCTTAAATAATATTACCAACTGATGGAACATTAGGCTTTACCTATGGTCTTCTAGGTTACATAGGCCACTTTGTACCGGTATTGTAAAACCCTGTGGATTTTAAGACTCCATCCGGTCAGGGTAAACTGCTCAAGTTCTTTACATAATTCATTTCGTAATTCATAGCAAGAAAACCAAAGTCTGCAATTTCTATTAATGAAGGTAAGGACGTTCATATTTACACGTGATCTTTATTGAAAAATCGGTTAACTATTTACACCTTTTAATCACAACACGACAACTTATTTCATAAGTGCAGTATATCAGTAAGGCCAGGCGCCTGACTCTCCTCATTAAAATACATTGTTGTAAAAGCAACAAACACCGGAGTTCTTGAATAACAGGGTCTCCACTACTCCAATCCACAGCCTGTAAAGTAAAAAAACTACGGCAGAAATGTTTGTGCTTATTACAAATAAACTACAAATTACATATTCTTTGGCCAGTAAAATAAGGTTTTATTAACTGAAATGAACTGAAGTCCTCACGAACCAACCAACCAAGTCAAAGGTCAACCAAATCAAAACTTTGACCAAAGCAAAAAAAAAAAAAAAAAAAAAAAAAAAAAAAAATCGTGTCAGCAAACCAAGGAACGGGAGACACCGAAAGAAGCTAACAATTGAATGACCAACCAGAAAACCAACCGTATCAAACGTCACAACGTTTAGAACGGCCGAGCAAAATTACTAAAGGTCAATTTGCCAAGTCTTAGAGCATAGCACTTTCTGGCATCACTCGCTGATTGTATAAAATAGTATCTGCCTATTGTATCATAGTGAAAACATTGGCCTGTTCATTGTATGATTAGCATGAATTTCTCTTAAGTTAAAGAAAGATTTAAAGCTAACAGCAGCTATGACTTACGTAAAAATTTCAAATAAAAAAAATTAAAATTATCTAAATTAAAAGAAATACGTTAAATCATCGGTTTTAAAACGATCATTACTAAAAACTTAATTTTTTGCTGAAAACACCGAGAGTTCTTTGTATGTACAGAAGCAAAATTAAAACTTATAATATTGCCGAGTTTGGGAATTGGGTTGTTAAAGTATAAGTATATATTAAATCAAGAAATATTTAGAAGATTACGTTAACTATTGTACTATAAAACGTTAACTATTGTATTATAAAACAAATTGCAAAATAAGTCAAGGTCTACATTGATAACGACAAAAATTCAAGAATAATTCTTAAACTATCAATAAATATAAATGTTGCATTACTTTAAATCTCAAAGATCTGAGGTCAAGGTACGTTATACTACATATAGCTAGACTGATGCTGAAAAGACTGCTTCATGAAATGGTACAGATTGTCAACTCTGACCCGCTTTGAAATTAGAGTTGTAAGTGGTAGGATAAAAATCTGGAGTTGTTTAATAAAATAGAAGTATAACTAGTAATACCTTTACAAGATACTAGATATAAAACCTTAAAAACAAAAGGGAAGGCTTTGCACGAAAGTCAAGATTTTAACAAGCACTTCATTACCAAGTACATTGTAAATTAGAAACTAAACCCAAGTACCATCAGAAAGCATCAGATCTTTGTAAGGCCCTGAAAGCTAAATATTTGTATCTAAGTAAAATGAAAGTTTTATATTCTAGAAGCGAAAAATAGGATAAAGTAAATGCTATATGATAAAGCAAGGCTTAAAGAACTAAAAACTTTCAGATTATTCAATGCTGCTCACAAATTGCGGTAAGTATATATTGATCTTCTGTACAACAAAATAAAAAACAAAATAATTTAAATATCAATCTAGTTTAATCTAAAGCTTACAATCAAAATTTAAAAAGCTTTATTCAAGAAAAAAATAAGCCTGTTCCAACAAACATTACGTCGAGTAACCATACCCATGAACCCTTGCGATAATGGAAAAAACACTATATTTAAAAAATTGTTATTCAAGGAAAAAATAAGCCTGTTGCAACAAACATTATGTCAAGTAACCATACCCATGAACCCTTGCGATAATGGGTAAAACACTATAAACTGAAGTCAAGAAAATCTTAATGTGAAGTATTATAACATGAAGGTAATGAAACTTAGCCTTTGCAGAGCCTGTGAGAGTCGCCACAACTAAACGTGAGCCATCTATCGCGGTACCAAATTGCAATAGAAAAAACCGGTACGGAATTACTTACGACTGCTCAGGTAGCGAGGAACCGACCGAAAAACGAACAGTATAACACTATGCTACTTTAATATTCCAGAGTCGAGAGCTAACTAAAGTCCGATTTCCTTGCCGAGAACCCCGCTGCTGTTGGCGCGGTCACCATCAAAGACCGTGGATTCACTTGTCTTGAAACTTGGATGATTTATGCGGAAAAGTACCAAGACGTCCTTGGTTTTGTTTAAGGAGAAGCTTTAAAAGAATTTGCCGATGCTTTCACGCTATTTGACTGATTCTTCGTTCTGTGACTTATCGGCTCTTGATAAAATTAGCCTCTGTGTATTATAACAGAAAACTTTAATCAATAATTTACCGGACAAGAAAATGAGTATTCTTCGGTGTATTACGTGTTGTCACGCAGTAAAAAAAGAAAAACATTACTTTTCACTTTTTTCCTAAGGTCCCACTCCAACGAAAGCCCTCTGCAAAACCTGCAAACTCAATGCGTCACATAAATTAGCCTCTTTTATTTATTGGATTGCGTGCTCCCTATTAATTGTCAAATCCGCACTGTCATAGCACTCAGAAAAAACCAAGTCTTTACTTTTTTCTTGAACGACTTGATATTTTCAGTCTTCCTGATACCAAGTGGGAACTTTTTGTATAGTCTTGGAGTGGCAGATTTCAAGCCTACTTTTGAATTGCATTTTGGCTCAAATAACCTGAGTCCATCTGTACCTATTCTTGTGTTGACTCCATGCATTGGATGCATTATATGCAGCAAGTCATTCAAATATTTTGGACACCCAGTCTTGACAGCTCGATGAATCATTTCACATATTTTGCACATTATTCTAGCTTTGATGGGGAACCAGCGCAACTCAAACAATACAGCGTAAGTCCTGTCATGCGGTGCAACACCCTTTATTAGTCTTGGCGCTCTGTTTAGTATTTAGTTGCATCTTAGGCAGAGTATTTTCTGCAGTTGTTCACCCAGTTTATGAACAATTAATCAAAAGATTTTTATGGAACACTCTCCAATATATTTTTTAACAAACTATTTCTGATGTGCAGTCTCAACATTTTTTAAGGAAATATTTCTCTGAAGATGATGTGCAGTAACCCTTAGCAACATTTTTAATTTGAGCACTAAAGACAAAAATAACAGTCTAGTAGCACACCTAAGTCACGTATTTTGTCAGCGATCGAAACTATATTTCTATTCATATTAAGCCGAAAACCACCAAGGTTTCTTATTTCATTTTTCTTTTCTACCAACATAAACTCAATTTTATTTTCATTTAATTTCAGCTGCTTAAATGTTTTCCATTCCTTACATTGGTGAGGACATCATTTATTATCTCGCTTGTAATATCGTTTCTGTAAAAACAAAATTGGGTGTCATCTGCTAAAAGCTTGGACTTGACTCCTACGTCGCTGTGGCATATTTCATAATACAAGATGAAATTCGACCTAATACACTGCCTTGAGGTGCTCCTCTTCTTAATGTTTCATAAGGTGAGTTCCCTAATTGTACACAGTATTTTCTGCTTAACAGGTAGCTTTTCAAATATACTCAAAATCATCTTTAGTAATACCAAGTGATCTTAAATAATTTGAGAGGTTCATGAATAACTGTTGAAATAAAAAAAAAAACAGCGCTGAGTTTGAGCAGCACCAAAATACCACATTTGCTTTGTTTATCGTTTCTAATGGGGCAATTACGACAGAACTTACAGTGGTTTCTGCATAAGCCGACTTACTATCCAGTAAAGTATGTACCCTTTCCAGATAAATAATTATCTGTTCAAGAACTACAGATTCTAACATTTTGGACATAAAAGATAAATTCGAAAGAGTCCTGTATGAAGTTCAATTTTGATGATCAAGTTGTTTGTTTAACAACAGCCACTTTCTCAGCTTAGGGAACTTGCATTCAGAGATACTGACATTTATAACTTTCACTGTTACACTAAGCATGAACATTTTCAACCCCAATAAGTTCAGATTTGGCATCGGATCAATTGTACAATTTCTTTTCTTTGCCATTTTGATAATCATAATAATACCATCGTTGTTCACATTATTAAATCTCGTTAGTCTATCATTCGTCTGTAGTATAGTATTTATCCGATTCGGCGGTTCAACACAAGTAACAATTGTTCTAAATGTTCTCCTTACAAAATTCAAGAAAAATATCGGGGAGCCTTTGTTCCCTTACATTCCAGTTCAGCTGTCCAGAAGTCTATCGTTTATTCATTTCCGTTCCTGCTTCACGGATTTTCTGATGATAATGTTCAGTTGCTCAGTCTTATACAGGTCACTCTAGGAACTAAATACTACCTAAGAAAGTTTTACATAATCTCTTTCCAGCAAATTTAATCATAATAATATATATATATATATATATATATATATATATATATATATATATATATATATATATATAATACAATACTGTATTTAACTTTGTTTTATAGCTATATATAACGTATAATTATATATATTATATATATTTATAGTTGTAATTAAACAAATTTGATAAAATACCTCGATGTACTTTGGAAAACTAGTTAAGGAGAAACCAGAGATAAAAAGAAATATTCTTAATTCATCCAATATACAAACTCTAGTTATACTCAAAAAGATAAACCCAAATTATAGGCGATGGAATCCGTCAGTGCACCTCATGCTTTGCACTAAAGAGTTTTAGGTTCTTTGCAGCATCCCTTTATCCGCCACTTGCTGCAAACCCCTTTTAGTCCTTTTGCTGTACCTCTGTTCATATTTTGTCTTCCTTCAGTACGGTAAAAAAATTATTTTACCCTCTCTCTAACAATTGTTTCATAGCGCAACTGCGAGGTTTTCCTCCTGTTAACTTTTCAAACCTGTAACTTAGGTTGCCAATTTCCGTTTCAAAGCGCTGAATGACTTCAGAAGTCCCAGTGTTGGCCTTTGAAATAAATTTTATATTCCATCCAGCCAGTCCAAACTAGTTTCGGCCTTCCATCAGTCCTACTTCCGACCACTGAGCATTATGGCTTAACAGGACCTTCCCTGAAAAAAAAGGGGACGCCATATTTTACTTAAAGAACCAACCATTACTTCTTGGAAATAATCTCAGCTATGTTTACCACGCCCAAAATACTCTACGATATCTAATGAACTATCCTAACACCAGAAACCTAATTCTAACCTAACCTAGAGGCATGGCAAAAAAAAAAAAAAAAAAAACCGAGGCGCCCATCTCGTCTGGCTGAACCATAATACAGTTGGAGAATATGCTTTTTACTCTTCCGGGAACTTGATTCACTAATCGGTTTAAGAAAATTATACCTGAATATGTTTACACTGCTTCATCGACATACATAAAATTTCATAAACAAGTAAAAATGGTCAATGGTAAATTTAACTGTTACGGGATAATATAAAATATAAATTGTCTAATACGCAGTAGTCCAACAAAAAAGGTTAACAGGCTAAGAGGCTAAATAGGTAAATGACCTGAATACCAAGTCAATATGTTACATAATTTGTTACTGATTTTTGATTTATTAAGGAGAATCTGTCTTGAATAAACCTATACTACCATGAAAGTTATGTTTTCGCATATTGAATACATGTTCCTGTTAGATTTCTCTCGATAAAATTATTGTTTCTGAACAAGATTCTTGCTTGAGGCCACTGAATTGGTGCGAAATATTCTCTAACATGTTTACTAATGGCACTGTTTCTCTGATCAGAGGAAAATGAATGTGCAATCCGTTTCTCAGCAGTTTTTTACTTGTTCCAATATAACATTTATTGCAATCTACAAGGAATTTTGTCATTACCCCGTTGTCGCATATGAAGGCTGTTTCTTATTCAAGTTCTGCCAAATGGTATGATAGGAAAATACAGCAGTTAAATTTAGTAATTTAAGTGGATGGATAATAACTGAGAACGAACGCTGGCATGTATGTCATGGTCAAACACAGCGTTTTGCTATTAAAACTCCCTATTTCCACTACTGGAATAAAAAGATTTTTGTGCTATGCGAGAAACACTCATCTATATCAAAGTAGCGCCTATCAAAATTGTTCTTTGACCAATCCATATATATAATCTATCCTGTCATCAAAGAACTCAGGGCTGACTAGATGAAGAGCTCTTAAAACATAGATCTTATTCCATTTTTAATGTTTATTATGGAAAGATCTCGCATTTTAATCAGAATTAATTGTTGCTACCTTTTTTATGTACTTTAAACTCCAGTATTGTTATTTCTAAAACGACTTTAACATCCAAGAAAGCTGTAGTCGTATTTTCTTCCTTCCCAACAGTAAATTGGATCGAAGGCACCAATCCATTAAAAAGTGTTAATGTAAAATCTGTCTCCAAATGAATTTCCCAAATACTAAATGTGTCGTCAATATAACGGAACCAAATGATTGTCGGGTAAATGGAGTCATGCATTACTCTCATAAAATTCCACGTAAATGTTCTAAAAACGAATGAAAGACAATTTCCCATCTGCATACCAAATTTGTCTAAAATAGTTACCATTAAAAACAAAGGAAGTATCTACTACAAAGTCTGATTAACTGTAAAATGACACTAACACGGTTTTATGTAAAAAGATATTTATCAGAGTAAAAAAGTGACCATCACTAACAGGTACACAAGTGAACAAGCTTGTTACATCGAAAATAACCATAATGTCATCGTTTGTAGCAGGACATTTTTGCAGTCTATAAACAAAATCAACAGAATTAATGATATGAAGACTTGAAGGACTTGTGTCAACTAACGGCTGATAACAATGAGAATAGTGATCTAGATTGTAAAGCATGTGACTAACAATGAGACCTAGTGATCTCTTTAGACCTAAATTATAGTGGTGATGAACACATGATTTTTCAAATACCGTATTTTACATATTTTCACAATAATTGAATATATATATATGTATATATATGTAAATATACATATATTATAGATGGGTTATATGTGTGTGATAGGTATATGTTGTATTCACCATAATTAGAGAAACAGTGCCATTAGTAAACATGTTTTAGAATATTTTGATCCAATTCAGTGGTCCCAAGCAAGAAACTTGTTCAATGAAACAATAATTTTATGAGAAAAATCTAACAAAAACAACGTATAATATAATATATTTATACAGAGTATATATATATTATAACAAATATAGTATATTATATATATATTATATAAATATATATATATATATATATATACCCTATATATATATATATATATATATATATATAAACTAGGTTATGGATGCAAACCACATGGCCAGGCTATTCAAGTTGATTTTCCCATCACACAAACCAACGGAAATGGTTTGGGGAGGACAAGTCTAGTACGATGGAAGAGGCAAAAGAAGTTATTAAATAAAATATGGCACAGATGTAAACAACATTCTGAATTGTTCCCTTTCATTAAAATGTCCCGTGAAGGGAATTGAAAAACCACTTGAATTGCCCTGTGGATATTTCTGTTTGGTCCCCTCTATGACCTAAAGACATTTTGAAAGTCTGCGGCTTAGTCCTTATTCTGTGCATAATAAGAAATTATACTGGAATTTTTATTGCTTAATGTGGACGCAAAGATATATTCATTTTTTGAAGAACTCTCATTTTCCATAGTTTAGCACTTACCAACGCGTTTGCATGGAAGGCAGTATTTTCTTTATTATCTATTGCATCATTCTCGACAAACTTTTTTTTTAACTGACGCTATTATACTGGAAAATATTAAAACCCCTAGTTTGTGTTTGGGCTGCAAAACAACTTTTGGATGCCTTTTTTCATTAGATGTAGTGAAAATTGATGCCTTGAAGCACCTTTTACTTCTGCCATTAATGGAGTTGAGACGCTCTTGGTCAGACACAGCCTTTTATACTTTGGTAATGAATCAAAACAAAACCAGTTACAGATGGTGACAAATTACCTGGGTCAAGATGACTCAAAATGTTGGTTTTAGAGCATTCAAATTTGCTACCCCGTGACTGATATCGAAAAGACTGAAAATTGAGTCTTTTTAGAAAAAAAAGAGACTTATTTTCCGAGTGTGACAATAGTGTGGATTTGACAGTTATAGTACAGAGAACCTCGCACGATTCTTCGAATGTACAGTGATGTAAAAGAATCTGCGGGTCCCACAGAATTCCTTCGGCAAACTGGGACCAGATAAGAAACTTACAGTAAGAGAGGCTAAAGAGAATAAAGAATAACGTAGGAGGTGCTCCATCCTTTGTGTTTTCATAGATGCTATACACCTAAATTTTTCAGTCATTTTTTCGGTAATTAAATGATTTTATCTAGTATTTCAATGTTATCGAAGAACTGGGAAGTATTAAAAGAAATAATCAAATATCCTGCGATAAAACGTTAGTAAAATCCATACAGCTGCAATACAGATAAAAACAGAAGACGCGTGTTGTCTCACTTATAAATGAACCTTGTTTGACTCTCCCAAATGATTCTTACCTCAGTGAAAAATTCCATACCCTTAAATGAGAGTCGAAAGCTCCGGAGTCTTGTTGTTCTGTTTGAAATTTGTATAACTGGAATCCTTCATCACCTCCGCTGCTGAAGAAAACAAAACGATGCATTCTGAGTAATGGGCTCGTTCGGAGACGGACGTACAGCGCCTCCTCTAAGCATTATAGACGATTCTCTATTGACGTTAAGAAGAAGTTATCCCTTTGCTGTATTAAAGTTGTACGTATGTTCGTGAAACTCTGATGTATCGTATGGTGAAGTTTGGGAGTTAAGGCTAAGAAAGGCTTTATCTCTGCACACGGTAAGTGTGGATTACTTTATATAAGTGGTTTCACTTAAGAATTTAGCTTTGTTTTTCATTATTAATACTTGATTATATCTCAATATTGATTATATTTCACCAAGAATTTAGTCATTACTTTAATTTAGCCTTGTTATTCAATATTTGAAGTTATGTCTTTTATTGTTTATACTGAACACTGTACAACAGGTTTAAATGTTGATTTAACTGAAACATCTTTATTTCAAGTTCTTCGCTGCTTCCCCCTACTAATTGTGTTCATTTCAACTGTGCTATTCAGACTTAGCCACCTTTCCCCATTCGTAGGTTGTCACAACCTTGCTTGTCATTTGTGGGATACAGTGAATAGTTTTTGAAACTTTTCTTTGCAATATTAAACACTTATCCCCGTAAACTTACATTATATCGTTGTGGTCACTTAAGATGTTTTTAATTTGGTGGGTCAGGGTCCTGTATTTCTGTACTACAAATTTAATCCCTTTCAGGAACAGAGAAAGTCCAAGATTTTGTCCGTAATGCAGCATTGTGGATTATGTTCCAGTTTACAAAGTAATGGAAATTTGCAACGTTCCGTGGAGGTTAGCATTCTATTCCTTGATATAACTTTTTGCCTCGTGACATTGGTGTAAAAGCATGGGTTTTAATCTGTTCTTGAATTATGCATAGTAATTCTTACACTGGAACTTTTATTTGGCCATAAAACCATTTTAATCACTTTAAAAATATTTCCCGGTACTAATGAACCCGAACTTTCTTGGAGCAGGGATAAGTTAAGTATAGCTTAGTTTTACCAGACCACTGAGCTGATTAACAGCTCTCCTAGGGCTGGCCCGAAGGATTAGACTTAATTTACGTGGCTAAGAACCAATTGGTTACTGAGCAACGGGACCTACAGCTTATTGTGGAATCCGAACCACATTATAGCGAGAAATGAATTTCTATCACCAGAAATAAATTCCTCTAACTCTTCATCAGCCGGCCGGGGAATCGAACTCCGGCCTAGCTAGTGCGAGTCCACAGCTCTACCGACCCTCCCAACGAAGAGCTTGGAGCAGGGATAACTTATAAGGTTTCTCTAGTGAGAAATGACACTGGAGAAAAACTTAGACTACTATTGTATCCATACGACTGGAAAAGTGGAATATATACTCTTCAAGGTTGGTGTATTAAAGTTTGAGGTGAGTAGTTTCTTGTGAACCAACCAATTTTTTACCTCCAGCCCAGCGGGGGCGTTGCCCCTGTAGGGTATGAGGCACCTCTCCTGCCCTGTACCTATTGGTCTTGTGACCAATAGGTAAATGCTTGGGAGGTTCAAACAACCAAATTTTTCTTTCAGGTGTTAAGCACGAGTATAGATGTTAGAAGTTAAATACTTTTTTAGGATTGTAACTTCAACTGGAACTTTCAGTTTTTTCGAACTTTGGTTTTTCTATTCTTATTCATTTTGTTCAGTAAAGTAACTTAGCTGCACATTTGGAACTTCAAAATGTATTAAGATTTTTCAATGTTTAAAATTCAGCTGTAAGGTTAGTTTCATAAGGTTAGTTTCAGCAAATAATTTTAGTTGCTCCAAGAATTTGGACGATGAGGACGGCTTTTTTTTTCAGAACAAAAAAAAAAATTAACATTGTGGTATTGCTTTGTTTTGAAATTTTGATACTTGACATATTGTTTTTGCTGACTAGATGCAAATATTGTTTTTGCTGATCAGATGCAACGTAATTGTAATAGCCACAATGCCCTCTTAACTTTGTTTTGGAATAACATAAATTATAGCTTCCACTTGTTTAGTTTTAATTAAACATTTGTAATTATTTCATAGTCATCAGTGCTAATAATATAACGAGCAATATAAAATTCATACAATATACAAACTCCATTGTACTATACGAAATATAAACCCAAATTATAGTTGATCGAATTTACTTAAGCTATCTCTTTAAGAGTTTTAATGTTCATTTACTTAGTATTCCTAACTATCCGACCACTTGTTTGAAAGCACTTGACATTTTTTGCGGAAGCCCTACTCAGAGGCTCTGGAAGTTCACCAGTACGGTAAAAAAAAATTATCCCAAGTGTAGACTTCATTTCATTAACTACTATCTGTAACTTACGTGATCCTCTTGCATTTTTTAAAGGGGTTTCTTCTATTTAGAGAATAGGCTTTCTGAAATGGATTTTTAAGGCAATGCAAGCACTACTTGGGTTAGTAAAGAACTCGTTTGTTGGTTTTGCTCCTCATAAGAGGAGATGAAGGCGTGGAGGGGATATTGGAGGAAAAGTGCCGGACAGATTTATGCGCACATTTGATGAGTGATGATGTGTAAGGTCGGCATTGAATTCCACTAATATCGGGGTCTTTTTAGACCATGCAACCAACTCTGGGCATAATCATTATTCATAACGCCCATACTAGTAGTTGATGATTCAGTCCATTCAAACAAATAGGTATGTGTATATATATATATATATATATATATATATATATATATATATATATTATATTATATAATACGCATACATATACATATATATATATGTATGTATTGAAATGGTATATATATGATATATACATTTATATACTTGCATATATATTATATAAGGGAGATTTATTATATATACAGTATATTTTTGTGTATATATATATATATATATATATATATATATATATATATATATATATATATATAAGATATATATATATATATATATATATATGCCTGTGAAAGGCGCCAAGTCTAGCCACAAAGGAACTCTTCTGTTGAAAAGTCTTTTTCGTTTGTCTCTGCAGTCATTCTTCGTGACTTCATCTCATCACTCAAGGTAGAGTCCCTTTGCACAGACACTAATAAGCCCTTGCGCTGATACCTGCAGTTTGCCTTGTACTCTCCTACCGCTGTGCTGTGCTTCATGGTGCCCACCCAGCTAGTGACAGTGACAGACAGTTTTAACGCTATCTCTCCGACGTCGTTTAACCCGTCGGAGGAATACGCCGGTGGCATGTCTTGGAAATTGGTGTGTGGCTAACAAACTTTTCAAATTCGCAGTGTTTTTACACAAGAAAGATTTTTTTTGTGATTTTTTGTTTCGTCTTCTTTTTTTTTTTCTCGACAGAAGACGATGCCGCGGATGTTACAGGTGTCAGCAGTTCAGCCACCACCGTCAGCAGTGCATAGGTTTTGAAACCAGTGAGAAATTCAAGGCCAGACAAGCCACTACTGCCCAAACTACCGTGGATCTCATCATGCAAGTAACAGATCATGCCCGCTCGACCCCAGCAAATTGCCATGATGAAAGGGATACCTAGCAGAAATGCCCTGCCGTCGATTTTCACTCTCTCTCGCAGGTTTCTCCTACCCTTTTGCACCCTTTTCCAAGACATTACCCTCTTCAGACACAAAGGCTCACTTAGCCCCCCTAGATGGCAGGCCAACCTCCTCCTCTTCAGCCCACTCTCCCTCCTCCCACAACCAGGGCCACCTGAAGAGACTCCCATCACCCCATCCCTATGCTTCATCCACACTCCCCATCCCCTTCATCCTCAGATACTCCTGTCTCTTCCCCTCCACCTCAACCAACCATCGCCAGCTGTGAGCGTGTCATCGGGAATCCCAGCACCAGCTCCAAGAAGGTATCCTGGTCCTTCAGTAATGAGCAGTTCTTTAATGTGTTGTACAATGTCACCTCTTCTTTCACTACAGCTACTAATATCCTTTCAGCCATGATATAAATATAATAGACAGGAAACATCAAGCATTTCTTCAAGGGTCCCCTGTCCATCGGCATGCCCTAATGAATACGCACAGCGACAATGATTCCAGCACCAACTGTGGATCATACCACAACCCCTCCATAATTGACGACAGGAAACTGCTGAAATTAATTCAATGAAATATCTCTGGAATTAACATTAAACTTGTTGTTTCTGTCAAAAATTTCTCTCAATGACAATGATATCATTCTTTCGCAGGAAACATTTCAAGGTAATACATCTTTCTTTTATAAGGGGTAGTCGGTGTATGAAACACCCCAGTCTGACACAACTAGAGATCTCAAGAGTAATTAGATACATAATCTCTTTGTCCTTATTTCCAATAATTAAGTGTGGACTAGAAGTAGAATCACAGTATAAAAATAATTCTTGAGGGAATGTCCTTGACCATTCATAGTGTTTATAAAGCTCCCAGAAAACTCTGGAAGCAGAGACCCTTTTTGATATGGCATCAAGGAGCAACATTATTGTTGCAGGTGACTTTAATGCTTATCATCCCCCTATCAGGCCCAGACACCCAGAAGACGCCACGAGACGTCACCCGTACTGTTTGTTCCAGTAATTTCCAGGAATCAGATTACAGAACAACTGTGATGATCCAACTCACTTACAGGATGGCCAGCTAGACCTAACTCCTTGCTCAAGTAATCTGCAAGATGATGTGACCTGGCAGTTACAGCCATACTAATCAGTGACCATTTTGTCTTGCAATCCACCTTACATCTACAGAGACTTCCATCCTATCCTCCTCCTCCTGGATAGAACCATGAGCTTGCAAACTGAACCACCTTTGAAAACTTTACGACTACCTGGTCTATAGAGTAAATTAATTTTCCCATTTTCTATTTTTTGGCAGGATTTTTGTAACAATGTAACGGGTGCAGCTAGTGTCCATGCCAAAGAAACGGTACACTTTTGGCCACTATGAAGATGTCTGGTACCATAATTCCAGAGTCAGAGAAATGAATTGAAGAATTAACAGAAAGTGTTCAAGAGACATAGGACTGATCAACTGCCCACTCTAATGAAAGAGGTTACCACATGACATGTAAGACAAATCGTTAGCACCAACTACATTATTGGGCAATTTTTCAAAATTAAAGAACAATATTGGAGATCAGCTTGCAAACTTGAAACCGCTGTTCATCCCGACATATAGTTAGTATAGAACACTTTGTGATTGTTAATCGTGTTTACGTTTTAAATGGCTGTGGTTAACAGACAGTACCAGTTCAAAACTATAGACCCATTAAGACTAGACTTAACATTTTCAAGTATATTTATAAAATATTAGGAAAAACTGGTCGTATATATATATATATATATATATATATATATATATATATATATATATATATATATATATATATATATATATATATATATATACATATATATATATATATATATATATATATATATATATACATATATATATATGTATATATATATATATATATATATATATATATATATATTTATATATTATATATATATATATAAATATATATATATATATATATATATATATATATATATATATATATATATATATATATATATATATATATAGATATAACTATGGAGTTCTCTCAATCAGGTTCATCATGACAATGAAAATGAAGTTGACGCGACCAAAACAGTTTCAGGCTTCCGACAACATATCCATTATTTGAGAGTTAACTTACGAAACTATCAAATTCCTCATTGGACAGGTTGGTATCGTTCTCGGCTATCACTCTGCTGTGCCCATGTTCGATTCTCCGACCGGCCAATGAAGAATTAGAGAAATGTATTTCTGGAGATAGAAATTCATTTCTCGCTATAATGTGGTTCGGATTCCACAATAAGCTGGAGGCCCCGTTGCTAGGTAACCAATTGGTTCTTAGCCACGTAAAATAAATCTAATACTTCGGGCCAGATCTAGGAGAGCTGTTAATCAGCTCCTCAGTGGTCTGGTTAAACTAAGGTATATTTACTTTACGCAGCTATTATAGGCAATAAGACCCAAACAGGAGAAAAGTTACTGCTGGAAAGCTATTACGTTTCATTGTCCTACATAATGATTGCGTGTAGTTTTCTTCCTGGACTAAAATAATTATGTAAAGTAAATTGCAATATATATATACAGATATATATATGTATATATATTTATATATATATACTATATATATATATATATATATATATATATATATATATATATATATATATATATATATATATATATATATAGGCATATATATTTATATATATGCAGATATATAGATGGATAAATAAATATAGATATATATATATATATATATATATATATATATATATATATATATATATATATATATATATATATATAGAAATCATCAACACACAATCACGTGTGGAACAGAAATAAATTTCTGACTCACGTCGGGGATCGAACCAGGTCTCTCAGGTGGAAAGCAAGGATAACGCCCTGCTTTCCACCTGATATATCCCGACGTGATATATATATATATATATATATATATATATATATATATATATATGACTTTTTTTTATCACATCACCGTGATTCACATTCAATCAGTAAGCTATCCTTTAATATCTAATCCGCTCTACCTCGGAAATAATATATTTTCATATATGTTACCGAAGGGAATTTTATTTTAGTCGATAATAAGTTCGTCGTCTCGTGGGCTCGAACCACCGAAGACAAGAACTCAGGACTACAGTGGACGCATTTTTAATATATATATATATATATATATATATATATATATATATATATATATATACATATGCTGTTTGAGATGTAATAATAAATATTGAAATAACTAACATAATATTGTCTGAATAAGTTATCTCTGAAAACATCTTGATGATATGGAGCTGACTGCCATTTAATAATCAAAACTACCTAATCCCTTATAGATGAGATCTATGATGGAACTTCGGGGTTCCTTTGTAATTGGATTTTAAACTCAATATCACCATTTACGAAACTCACGTCTGGGGGTAATTTCGTTGAGGGACCAAAGTTCAGGATGCAATCAAAACTGTAATTTCCTTTAAAAACTTCTCCAGTTCTATTCCTTTCTTCTTTCTGGTCGTGTGAGATTCTCACATCTTCAAGTTTTTGTACTCGGTGTTTCGTAGCGAGATACGAATCATTATTTATGTTTGTGGTCTGCAGGTGCATTGTGGACAAACATGCGAATGCAACGTCCAGCGAAGTCCCTGGGCCTCTATAAAAACGCACCTTATTGATTAACCTGAAGGCTGGTCAGCATGACAATGTGCAAGCACGCATAAATTTCAAAGCAATGCCGTTTAACGAAATACGCTACTATTCGAGTGAAAGAAAAGTTTCGGATCGCTGGTAAAGAATGAAGTACTTTCAATTTTATTGCTGTACTGTATTTAACTATATATTTGTTTCTTTCGTTTTTATTTTCATTCGTTTTCTGTAAAAGAAAATGATTGAGATGGCTATTTGTCTGTCCGTCCGCACTTTCCTGTCCGCCCTCAGATCTTAAAAACTACTGAGGCTAGAGGGCTGCAAATTAGTACGTTGACCATCCACCCGCCAATCATCAAACGTACCAAATTGCAGCCTTCTAGCCTCAGGAGTTTTTTTTATTTTATTTAAGGTTAAAGTTAGCAATGATCGTGCTTCTGGCACCGCAACCACACAGGCCACCACAGCCGGCTGAAAGTTTCATGGGCCGTGGCTGAGAGTTTCATACAGCATTATTCGCTGTAAAGAAAACTCGGTTGCGCCGAAGAAGCTTGTGCGCATTTTTTTCTTGTTTTTTAGTTGCGACTCATTAAACACTTTTTATCATACCTAGCTCAAATTATTCGAGTGTGTGTACCAATGTTGACAGAGGCGGGACTTCCAAGATTTCACTTCTACTTGACCAAGTCCATATAGTGAGAATATATGAGTACTTAATGCCTTCCACCACGGGCTGAGCCATTTGCTTCTGTAACGTAGTCTTCCACAGTCTGTTTTTAGAAAGTTCTCTCTCTTGAAGTTAAACTGTCTCACTTTCCTCTGCTTGTTTATGTTAATAGTTAATTACGGTTTCAATATATGAAATGATATTTAGTTTACCATCCTTATGTCATCTTGACGCATATGTTAACTCATTTCTCTGGGCAATATATGGGAGAAAGTTAATGGCCTTTTGGAATAAATATTAACAGGAAGTGGCATGTCTTTTATGAATTTAGAATTCATAATTTTAGCCACTAGGACAACTTTCTATTAGGCAATGCTCCGCAATTCCCCTTAAAGAATTCACCTTATAAAACCCCGTTTAGTAAAAATGAACTGCATTCATATATCGTTTTCAGTAAATGGATTATTTGAGTACGGTTAGGTAATTGATGAGAAATGGAACGATGTTATTACACTAATACAAAAATGATGAAGGCTTTATTGTTTTTTCTTAATTTCTTTAAGATATAGTTTGCAACAAATTAAATCGTTTCATTGCGCATGCTTAATGGAATTTTTCATAATTTTGATTACCCTTTGCCATCCGCTCTTCCCAGACTATACCATCCAGCTAGCAGCACTTGATTTATTGTTAATGACAGCACATATCTTGTTAGTAATGCAGGTGAATCGTTGGAACTTATAAGTTCAAATTTAATGACAAAGCACATTAGGTCTCATTTTATAGTTTAATTCATTTATCATTTTGATTTTCTTTGTTAATTTTCCTTAGGTTCAGTTTTTACTTCTCGCACCATTCTGCTGTTCCAACTACGGTTCCAGGTTGGGAAAATAATAATAATAATAATAATAATAATAATAATAATAATAATGATAATAATAATAATAATAATAATAATAATAATAATAATAATAATAATAATAATAATAATAATAAAAAGTAGGCACTCCAGCATTAATTCTTTGATGAAAAAAGTATATTACTCAAGGAAAAGAAAACATCCTCTGTTTTAACTGCATTCTTACAAGAAATGATGCATTTAGTTATTTCTGATGCGTCCGTTTTCACATACTTCCTGCATTCCTGTACATCATAATTTTAAAGAGAGTATTATATTCTTCTAAGGCTGTAAGCTATGCCGTTCCGAATGATTTTGGCTTCTTTACCATCTATCAGCATTTTTTTGAAGGGAAAAGACGTATTATTGATATGAAAAATTAAAGTAAATTAATATTAATAATTTAAGAAATGTGCATGATACATGAATGTAATAAAGTTTGTCACTCCAACTCTGGCCCACAACCTTGGTGATTGGTGGTAACCATTTTTCTAAGATGACAATCACATTGTCCCACACCTTAGCCGTTTCAGACCACCGTCTTTTTAGCTCTTGAAAATTCAAAACTTGCACTTATGATGTTCAAGACATATTTTTCATTATGAAAAATGAGATGGTCCCTTTCTTCCTGGGGCTTGTCATAAGTTTCCTTTTTAGTTTTCGGTAAAAGAAAACTATTGAGATGGCTTTTTGTCTGTCCGTCCGCACTTTTTCTGTCAGCCCTCAGACCTTAAAAACTACCGAGGCTAGAGAGCTGCAAATTGGTATGTTGATCATCCACCCTCCAATCATCAAACATACCAAATTGCAGCCTTCTAGCCTCAGCAGTTTTCATTTTATTTGAGGTTAAAGTTAGCCATGGTCGTGTGTCTGACAACGCTATAGGACGTGGCTGAAAGTTTCATGGGCCGCTGCTCATACAGCATTATACGCGGTACAGAAAACCCGATTGCTCAGAAGAAACTTCGGCGCATTTTTTACTTGTTTTTATTTTTGCTAATTCTAATAAGATTATAATGTAATTCTAAGCATCATATTAAATTATCATCTGAAATTTACTTCGGCACCAGAATGTTCGTCATAGCTTTGTGGAATGCAGAGACCATTCAAGACAGGAGGGGCAAAATTTGGGTCACGCGGCGTTGGAGGCGCTGATGATTATGATGACGGTAAACACAGAAAAGAAAAGAATTGATTGCTGATTAATCTTATTGCTTTTATTGCATTCATTAACATACAGATCATACTTAAAATAAATCTGTACAGAGTCACTTCATGAGTTAAGGATGCCAGCATGGTTATCAATAACGTCAGTAACAGGAAAAGATGAGAAAATGTTTATAAAGTTGTGCAGATGATAATGAGGTATTGAGAACTAAAAGGGTGACTATGTGACTGTTTGGTGGCATGTAATCGAGATCTTTGTTTTAGAAAATTTAATATTTATTTGATCTGCGTGTGTGTATGAGTGTGTGTCAGAGAGAGAGAGAGAGAGAGAGAGAGAGAGGCAATGTAAATCTCTCCCCTTTCAAGTCAATAATAAGCCTCAGGGTGTGGATCCCCAAACCCAGCAGAAGAGACACGCCAACCGAGATCCTTCAGGATAATCCAATTATCTGAATCTCATGCGGAAATTCGTTTTCTTCAGTGATTTATCGACAATTCATTGGTTGCTTCTATTGGCTTCTCTTAATGCCTCTTGCATTTGCGAGGCACAGCTACGTGAGATGTTGTCTTTTCATTCATTCCTCCCTTAAGATAAGTTAACATGTTTAGTTACTTTAGTGATAAATGGTTAAGAGATATTCCTCTCTTGCCTAAGTCGTTACAGTTGGAAATACTTCTGCAAATGCTATTATGAAAACTAAGTATATATATATATTTTTAGAGGACGATCAAAGCAATTTGAAATAATGTCAAATATGTCTTTTACAGTATGTCAGTATTACATCGTAATTCTTCCTAAATCTGAAGCCTTGACGTAATAGTGAATTCCTTAACTGCTACGCACAGCTGCAGGAGCACAGAAGAATAAGCTAAAGTAGTTTCGTTGTACCTGCTTTTCACTAAAAGGAATAAAAGGATTTCTCTCAACATTGCACATTCCATCTGAATGTTTATTGCAAGCCCTTTTCTTTTATAAATGTCCGCTATATTTGCTTAACGAGTTCCAGGACTATAACAATAGCTGGTCTGAGGAATGGATATCGTCATACCGGTCGTTTTTTTTTTTTTACCCGACGATGCAACTGCAGTTAGTCTAATCCAGCATATTATTATTACAAGAAGCACCCGTAAAATTCCTAAGGCTATTCATTGTTTTAAAAATATTGCATGTATTGTAATTACGGCCAGGAATTAGAAATGGCGAAGATAACGTCATAAATGTTTTTCTTCCTATACAGTTTTATTCTGCTTGTACCAACCTACCCTGGCGGCAGCAGTTAATGTCAACTATTCAAAATCACTGGGAATAGTATTGTGTAACTGACTGACCCACGACTAATGCCTCCGTTTTAATACTGTTGAGCTTCATACCCATATACTATCTACTTAGTTACCTTCTTGGGTTAATGCTGCGTCTAGTAGCTCTGCAATTCTTCTGAGCGATAAGTAAATAACTTCAGAATGATTGTAACCTCTACAGTACATACTATACTACATTCTTTTAAGGCCCGGAATCAGATCTTCAGCATATCCTAAAAAGAACATGGTTAAACAACACAAGTTGGGGAATGTAAAGGATAGTCTCGTATCTACCAGGAAATGGGAAATCTTCTCACAAAAATCTATGCCTCACAAATGGTTTTTTTTTTGTAACCATTTTGTGAATAATATTGAATCCCATTTGCTGAGAATATGTAACATGTCCTTACTAAATAGGAAAAAATCCGCTCCGAGCTAAAGAACTTTCTAAAAGGTCAAGAGGTTATGCATTGCTCTATTAAATTCTAATGCGTTCAGTTGTTGCCCTAAGCTAAAATATGCAAAGTGTAACAAGAACGAACCCCGAAGCTTTTAAACTGATAACACTAAATCAGTAAATACCGAAGTTTCTTTTTTTTTTTTTTTGAGAAAAATTATAATTTCTGCTTTTTAATAATTTTCATTTCCAATACAAAATTCAGGATCTATCCAAAAGGGAACTGTTAGTTTCATTTTTAAATGGAGAAAGAGAGAGAGAGAGAGAGAGAGAGAGAGAGAGAGAGAGAGAGAGAGAGAGAGAGAGAGAGAGAAGAGAGAGAGAATTGCTGCTGTCGAGTAATTTAACCATTTCAAGCTTACAAAACGCAATATCTCATTTAGGTTTATGCACAAAACGTCATTTACAAATAAAAGTATGGGAAGTTATCTAACAGTAAACAGTGACAAGGAAAAACCTGATAGTGTAATTTAAAGTAATATGCTACTTACATACAAAGGATAATGTACACAAAAGTCTACGTCATCATTTATACAGTTTAAGAAATATATACCCCAAAATCAAGTTGGTGTTTAAAGAGTAATGGCCTGGTGCTGCGTCTGATAAATGCTTCTCCGACAGCGATCTCGTCTAACAAGCTCTCTTCCACATTCCATCAAATACTGAAAAGTTTCTTTTTCCTCACATTATATATATAAATATATATATATATATATATATATATATATATATATATATATATATATATATATATATATATATAAATGTATTATATATTTATAGATAATATATATATATATATATATATATATATATATATATATAAATGTATTATATATATTTATAGATAATATATGATATATATATATATATATATATATATATATATATATATATATATATATATATATATATATATATATATATATATATATATGTATATATATGTTGTTTTACTCTTAATCAGGCATCTTCACATGGCGACTATCTAAAATACTACTTTGAGGATTCTAAACTGTTATAGTTATTGCAAAGTATTATAATTTTTCATTAAAGATATATGAATATACCTAAATGTTTGCTACAAAGTAAAGAAAAAACTAGAGAAATGTAAGCAATTTCAGCACGTGACAGAAACGATTTCAAACAATTCACTATACGGACAATTTCATGTGTTCCAACAGACAAGCCACAAAAACATTTTCTTAGTCATAAGTTATGAACCATTCAGAAATTTACTTATTGCTCTCATTTTTTTTCCGTGTGATTACAGCACCAATTAACGAATAAGGCCACTTAAATTATACCCATCCACCATCAACACGGCATAATAAAATGATATCGAGGCTAGATAGCCATAGCAGATAATCTAAACCACATTTAAAGGTGGAGATTCGAGGCTTGTGTAGGAAAAAGAAGGAAAAGGGGTCTGGATCAATGCCAACAACATTGAGCCCTGAATACGAAATAGGCAAGTCCCTTGGAGAGGATATATAGTACTGCAAGTCAAGATTTCTTGCGAATAATACCAAACTCACGCCACCTCATTTGTTTACAGCTGCTTATACAGGGATATAATGAACACACACAGGCATATGTAACGTGAAGTTTAAATTTGAACTGGGCCGTTTCCTCTGAGGAATAGCTTCAAAACATACAACAAACAAACAAACAAAAACAAGAGAAAGGCCTCTACCTCTATCGTTTTACGAACTGTGCGTACCACTTCCATAACATTAACTGCTGCATCCACCTGCCCGCAAGGGTGGCAGGAACGCGTGAACACCCGAAACCACACTGCACCACTCACGTCTATTTTAATGCACTCTTCGGCTTTCTGGATGATAAGGCCCTCATCGCTGGTACCTCTTTGACTTCATTTATTCGGTACTTTCTGGGTCACCTTCATCTTCTTCCTGCTAACAATCCCGAATGATTAAATCTTACTCATCAGCCTGTCACCCTCCATGCTCTCCTTACGGCCAAAAAGTCTCAGAACACTCTGATCCATTTCTTTTTCCACGCACACCACCCTTTTACCACCTCAGCTACGTATCTAAACATACCTCTAAGCCACGACAGACAAACGCTTTGTCCCTCTGAGCCTTGCATCCATTACTCTTTCACATTAGTTTCATTAAGTGCTATAAACACAGTTTTCACTTAAATTTCTCATCTTGGAAATCAATTCAACGTTCATTCAAAACCACGGTAAGACAATATTTGATATGGATCCTTAAAACAACAGTATAAGGTATGATATCCAAAAACTAACGGGCCATTTAATGATTTCCATTTCACACAGATAAACGAGAATGCTGTTATTTTAATTTTTCGGCATTCAGCAGGGGCGAAAAAACTTAGGTTGCTGTTGACTTCAAAAGCAAAGAGCTCATCCACCATTTAGCAAACGTTTCCATCCACTATGCTGTCCACAATACATCACTAGTCACTTCTCTGCCTTGGTACATGATCCATTTGCTTCCAAAGGCAATGGTCGGGCAACATACATATATATATGTATTTATATATATACATGCATACATATATACATATATATATATATATATATATTTATATATAGTGGGCATATATATTGTGTATGTGTATGTGTATATGTATATGTATGTATATATATATAAATTTTTTCTTTGCACGGTAATCCAAATGTGGCGCATATAATGCACTGACATCATCCTAATATCTCCAGTACTTATTCCAGTCTTTAAAATTAACTGCTACTATGCTCCTATATTTATTCACTCCTAATCCAACAGCCATTTCAGCCATTAACACACTGCCTTGTCCAGGGTACCGCTAGATTTGCAGTGGGATTACATTCTAAAATGTTGAAATGGAAGCTTAACAAACTTCACAGGCCAGAGTGTTTCTCCAACAGAGAGACCCCCAATAGTCTGCAGCCACTCAGCATCTAGACTAGTTTATTGTCAAAATTTAAATCTACAAACCACCCCGGTCCCACAATTCCTGGATCCTCCAAGGGCAACAATACCTTCCGCCATAAAGGTGCCCATCAGTGTATTCAACCAATGAATCATCATAAATGCATAAGAACTATACAAAAATGACTACAATCAGTGGAATTTGAGGGTGTTAAGAATCTCGCAGTTTATCAGATATGAAGAATAAGAACTCTTTGAAGAATAAGAATGATGGAATAGGTATGAAATCAATTCAAGGTACATGAACTGGGCATCTTGTTTGTGAATCACAATGCAAAGGGATGGAAATATAGACTGGAAAAGGGCCAACGTTAAAGCTGATGGGGCCTTGTCAAGAGAACATGCAGTAAACTGTGTGGTGCAACAAGAGAATGTTATTTCACCTTTGTTGTTTGGCCACCTCAGATTTTATACTTAAAAATTGGTCCGAGGTTAGGCTGGACTGACGAGCGACGACAAAAACTTAAGTGATTTAGAATAAGCAAATGATGCTATTCTAATCATCAAAACACTACAAGATTTACGAACAGGAACAATGAAGACAGAGTATGCATATAGGACAATAAAATCTTGAATCAAGTGTTATTGCGTTCCCTAACTGTAGATATATTATTGAGGGTCCACACGTCCTTTGCCAAGATTACAGATGTAATTTGAGAAATTTTCAGTATAGGCTGAACTTGTCAATTCTACTGACGTATGTAATCTTTGGTAGCCTATTGTTTTAATACTAAGATATAAGTATATTCAACGTACCTTTAAAATTTTGAACTAAGTGCTTGATAATACAGAATTTAAGGCACAAAATTTAATACAGATACCGAAATTCTTATTGAAAATTCCGTTACAGTATAATGAAGGGTCATTCATGAAAACCTTGGGGAACAAATCAAGAGCTAAAATATCGTTGGTGGAGAATTTCCAAGAAAGCCATTACACTGAAAACTTCCTTATGAAAAATTCACTCAAAGCAGTTACGGCATTGCACTGAAGCCTGGAGAGGCACAAGGAAACCCCCAAGAACCAAAACGACATCCACGTAATCTCATTCGAGGTGACCTCCTGTATCTGTCTCTCTGTATTTTCTTAGCAACTCTTCTCCTTTATTGCTTCAGGGGATTTCTAGCGGTGGGGATATGGTCAGTCGTGAGTGATGACCTGGCCCAGACGACGTGAATACCAAAGTGATTTAATGGTCCGTACCAGTTAGGTGCTCTCTCTCTCTCTCTCTCTCTCTCTCTCTCTCTCTCTCTCTCTCTCTCTCTCTCTCTTCATATACCACTACTTTCTCCAAACATAAAAAGGAAAGGAATAAATTTACTTTGTAATATGTTTAATGCAGTCATTCAAAGCCTGTCCCGTTCGTTCTATTTTTTCACGCTAATTTTAACAGGTGTTTTATATTCTATGCCGTTTTTGTGATTTGAATATCAACATACTTGTTGCTCTGCTCATTATCCACGTAGGCTTCCGAGGGAACTGTTGCTGACTAACTTGTTGCAGTTATTCACACCTCTGATGCTAAGAAATCTTGGGCTTTTGTCGTGAGCCTGGAATGATTCAGATGAATTCCTTATGATTCGTATTTTGACTGTGTGATTTTAGCAACTGAAATATAAAAATGCTGCCACGCTTTACCAATAACTGACCATACTCAAGTCACAGAATTCAAAAATGACAAAGGACAGACGCCCAAATCGTAAGTACACACAAGAAAAAACTTACATAAACATGCATCAGAATTTACTCAATTTAGACTTAGTGCTCAAGCTCCCATCTATAGAAAGCGGTGAGAAAGCCTGCATTTTAAATATGTATGTATATATATGTATTAATATATACATACATATATATACATATATATATACTAGGTGACCAACCCGGCGCTACCCAGGAAACCTCTGAATGGCAGTCTATGTGTAGGGGGAGGGGAAAAGTGAAAGGGGATGGGGAAGGGGAGGGAACAGGGAAGGGGGAGGGGGAGGGTGTAGGGAAGGGAGAATAGAGAGGGAGAGAGTTTCTGTAGACGGTCTGATTGACAGTTCTACTTTTTCATGCAAACATTCACCCTTCGAACAGTCGTGGGTGAACTGACAGGTATTACTATGGTGACTGTCCCTTTTATCCAGGTATTACAGCTCTGTCTGTCTCTTTTATACAGGTATTACTGTGATGACTGTCCCTTTTATCCAGGTATTACTGTTCTGTCTGTCCCTTTTATCTAGGTATTAATGTGGTGACTGTCCCTTTTATCCAGGTATTACTGTGCTGTCTGTCACCTTTAACCAGGCATTACTGTGCTGTCTGTCCATTTTATCCAGATATTGCTGTACTGTCTGTCTTTTCTATCCAGGTATTGCTGTAGTGGCTGAAACGCATTTTCAATAATATATTTCTATGGTATCGAGCACATGAAATGAGGCATGATAAACCCGCAGAGTTTATTTCCCCTGTAAGTTATAAACGGAAGTGGGATGGGGGTTAGGGGAAGGGGAAGGGGGCGGGAGTACGGGTTTGAAACCTACCTTATTATCTAAGTGCCAAATTTTGTCTAGATCAGTCAAGCGGTTTGGATTTCTATGGCGCAAAATATACAAACATATATATATATATAAATATATTTATATATATATATATATATATATATATATATATATATATATATATATATATATATATATATATATATATATATATATATATATATATATATATGTATAATAATCTAACAAGTACTCTTTGAACTCTATGTCCCTGGAAAACATCATTACCAAGAAAAACATACCTTATTATCTAAGTGCCAAATTTTGTCTAGATCAGTCAAGCGGTTCGGATTTCTATGGCGCAAAAATAAACAAACAAACATACAAACATTTATATATATATGTATATATATATATATATATATATATATATATATATATATATATTTATATATATAGCGTAATCTAACAAGTACTCTTTGAATTCTATGTCCCTGGAAAACACCATTACCAAGAAAAACATATATTGCGAATTACAATATTTCAGTCCTGATCACTGATGAATGTGGACAGCTGGTTAGTGCAAAGAGCATTTATATGGAATATGAAGGTATGGAATATCGACACTGCTGGAATTGGAAATGATTGCTAGGCATTTCGGAAAAAGAATTCGACACAGTTCGCCAACATCTTCCCCATCTATTCTACCCAGCATAAATTATCATGGCTACCAACAAACCAAACAAAATATAACAGATATTCCACAAAAAAGCAGAAACTTCAACGGAATAACCAAGTTCCTGTTAGTTGGAGACTACAAAAAAGTAACTGAACAACTCAGATTTGGAGTCCGTTTATTTTGCACCGTTCTCAACCCGCCGGTAGTTGTTTTATTAATGAGTATTTATATATAAAAAAAAGATGTTGCTGGTGTTTATTAAATCATAGGCAATAACTGTGATGAAATTTACGTCGGGAGCCAGTAGATCTGTCTCATAAACATTAATACAGCATAAAAGATCAATAAGCAATAGCTCAGAGACTTCGGAGATTTTCGTACACAAGAGGGATACCGATAATACCATACATTGGATTGAGGATCTGGTCAAAGGTCACTGCAATATCGTTGTTTCTAAACAGCAGAGAAGTTCAAATCCCACATGTGACGATGCACTTATCAATTTTAATCCCCTTGGGTGCAAGTTTTCCCGGGGTAGCCTATTAGGGATTGGATATTAAACGACATTTGGTTTTTAATATTTGTGAATATAAAAAAGAAGTGTCAGAGTGAATGAGGCAAAAATTCATTATTATCCACGTGTTATAAGCTTATCAACCAGCTTTCATGGTGGACGTGACTTGATATCGATTCTAAGGACAAAGACGAAATTTGACAGGCATACTGTATGTACGGCAGAGTCGATATTAGCTAATGCCTCCGTTGATGGCTCAGTGGTCAAAAGTCAATGTATATCTGTTTCTGAACCGAGCAGCAGTTCGAATCCCACTAGTAACAACAAACACTTATACAATATATAATTCCATTTTGGGAAATTGTATGTAGTGAAGTGGATATTAACAATATTCGTTGTTAATAATATTTGTGTATATATATGTATATATATATATATATATATATATATATATATATATATATATATATATATATATATATATGTGTGTGTGTGTGTGTGTGTGTGTGTGTAAGCACCATACACAGTCGACACACACACACACACATATATATATTTATATATATATAAGCATACTGTATATATATACATATATATATAAATATATATATATATATATATATATATATATATATATATATATTTATATATATTATATATATATATATCCTGTATATATTCCGTTCTCAGCTATCATATATATATATATAGTATTTGTTTCTGGTGATTGAAATTCATTTCTCGCTATAATGTGGTTCATTCCACAATATGTAGGTCCCGTTGCTAGGTAACCAATTGGTTCTTAGCCATATAAAAATAAGCCTATCCTCCTGTGTTAATCAGCTCAGGATCTGGTTAAACTAAGATACCGTCCTTGGGATACTCTACTACTGGTAGCAGACCGACGCCGCTTCGTCCACGCAGCTTCACGGAGTATAAAATGAGGGGAACCAAATATGTACCTGCGTATGCACAATACCATAGCAGGTGTCGTTGCACCCTTAACTATGATTTCCTCCCTTCTAGTTAAAAAAAAAAAAAAAAGTTTTTACTCATACACATGACTGTGGATTTTCGCTGATTATTTCAGGTCACAGAGATTTATTTGCATTACAACGTATGGTGTAATGCACCTATAACTATGATTTGGCCTCAGACCCTTTGAGGAGGAGGATTAACTGTGTCCATTTAATGACTAATGCATATGAAGTGGCATACGTGTTTAACCGCCATTTATGCTCTCTGCAATTGCGTTGACTTTCGGCTGACCTGGTACTGGTACTCAAGAGGTCACCGGTTCACTTCCCCAGAGAAGTTAAGTTAAGTATACCTTAGTTTAACCAGACCACTGAGCTGATTAACAGCTCTCCTAGGGCTGGCCCGAAGGATTAGGCTTATTTTACGTGGCTAAAAACCAATTGGTTACCAAGCAACGGGACCTACAGCTTATTGTGGAATCCGAACCACATTATAGCGAGAAATGAATTTCTATCACCAGAAATAAATTCCTCTAATTCTTCATTGGCCGGCCGGAGAATCGAACGCGGGCCTAGGAGAGTGCTAGCCGAGTACTATATCAACCCATCTTATGAAGAACTGTACATCCCCAGAGGAGCAATGCTGTGTGATTATATATATATATATATATATATATATATATATATATATATATATATATATATATATATATATATATATATATATATATATATATATATATATACCCACACACATATTATATAAATGGATTGTCACCATATAATGGTCTACGCCGACTGGAAGTCGTTGGGAGTTACTGTCGTGTTCAAGTCATAGGCATAATTCATTTATCATACAATTCTCCTTCGGTGGTATTCCCGATAGTAATTGAATATTAAACGACATTTTGTAGCTTAACGTTTGTATATAAAATGTCATGATGCGATAAAAATTGTATATATATATATATATATATATATATATATATATATATATATATATATATATATATATATATATATTGTATATATATTATATATATCTACACATATATATATGTATTATATATATATATAATATTGTATTATATTATATATATCTATGTATTTATATGTATGTGTGAATATATATAACATATACAATGAAGTCGTTGGGAACGTCCTTTAATATCCAATGTGTTCAACCTCACTTTCATATATGTTATCAAAGGGGAATTTTTAGTTGATAATAAGTTCTTCCCTTCTCCTTCGAAGGACAAGAACTCAGGTATTACAGTGGACGTTTAGCTTACTGATTGGAATCATTAAAAAAAGACATTTATACATATATTAACGTTTGTATATAAAATGTCATATATATATATATAAAATATATATATATATATATATATATATATATATATATATATATATATAAGTTCCTATCAACTTAGCCGTCTTGGTAGCCAAATAAATGTAAAATTCTACTGTATCATTATATCTAAAACCAAGGTAAAGTTAATTCAATTTTGAAATGAAGTTTCTGGCTTAATATTTGTAATTACAAAAAAATTTACACGTGTATAAGTGACATAACATCATAATTACCCAAGTGCTACGAATGTACCAATCATCTATCATACTGAAGTTGGGCTGATATCAATTCTAGTACAGAGCCTATTCATATGTAAAGCAGAGTCGATATCAATTTATTTTCCTCCTGCTAACCGAGGGATTAAAGTCAACTCGAGTTTGTCTGTTTGTATAGCAATGCCGAGTGTACTAAATTTATGTAATCTTATTATTGTATACAATTTTAGTTTATCTCATCTCCAGATCTTATCCAGTCGTCCTAGTCTTTGATTTTCGTAATTGAGTCTTTCACTGAATCCCATCTAACGAGAAACCCACTAAATACTGCTCCTCAATATTTCAAAAATCCTCCCTCATTAATCCTTTTTCCATCTCATGTTATTTCATCCCTTTTTGCACGTTCTGTCCTCATTACTTTTGTTTTTCTAGATTATAAATCTAATCCAATCTATAGATATATGGTGCATTCTATTTGTTTGTAAATTGTGCGGTGTTCAAACCATTAACTGTATATCCAAGTCTGTCAATTTTCTGTCATTACTCCAATCTAAGATTCCTCTTCAGTCACAAATTACTTTTCAATATAAAATCTCTGAGAAGGGCAAAAACAAAGGTGAAATAACGCATCCTTGTAGTATTCCACATTTACGAACAGTTTGTTTGATAAGACCACATGAACATAACTTTTTATGCACTTTGTTCTTGTTTAATTTCAACTAGCTTTACATATTTGACTAGAATGACACAGTGACACAAGATCGTCCATAACACTGGTATATAGATACTGTCAAAAGCCTTGTCATAATTCAACAAAAACCATCTGAAGGAGATTTTGTCTTAACACGAAAATTTGAACATCAACTTGTTTTCAAAACTAACTTAATCTTTCTTTTTATCAATTTTCTTCTCCAGTGATTAAGAACAATCATGCTGATTGTTATCATTACAACTTACATGAAGTGCAATACCTCTATAGTTACTACTTTCTGTTCGGTCATCATTTCTTAGGTACCTTTGCTATGACTTTAAGCTCCCTATCATTAATCTTCGTTTTCCCATTTCATATTCTGCAAAGTAGTCTACTTAGTATATGAGATGGCATATAAGTTTTGGCTAAAATCATCTCTGTAATGATTTCATGATAACTTGGCATTTTCAATCTCTCAGGTTTCTTCACCGTTGATTCTACCTCAAAAACCATAAATTCATTCACTAGTACATTTAAGTTTTTTAGGTTCTGTTTTATCAGTCAAACTATCTCCCTCATATAAGTTATTAAAGACTTCACAACAATATTCTAACCAACCCTTCCTTTTTTTCTGAAAGACCTAACCCCCTATATTTTCCTCTTTTTCTTTTCGCCAATAAACATTTCATTAATATTCTGTGGAATACATTGACACCAATGCCACTCCCTCAGTACATGACTTTGTCAACATCGTTAGTTTGTTTGTACAGATATTCTCTCTTATCTCTTCTTGATCTTCTACTTTGCATTTTTCATCTCCTTCCTGAAATATGTCCTACAAGTACCTTTTGCCTCTGTCTATCCTTAATTATATCTCGGGTCTCATTTGATATCTTGTTACCCTATGTCCCAGTACCCATTTTCCAACAAATTGATATACATTCTTGATGTTAGAACAGTCCTCATTCAATTGTCTACTCCTCTTCAGATATGGTTTCTAGAACTGCAACTCTGTTTTGACTTTCAACAGTCAAAGCCTCATGATGTTGACTTGCTTTAGTTTTTGGTAACTGTTAATGCAATATATTCTTAAAATTAAGGTAATTAATATCACATTAAAAGTAGAAATTCAGTAGAATACCAGCCTCTAAAGTGAAAAAAGAAAAAAAAAAATTCCACTGGCGCTGTATACAGCATTTCTAAGCATCTCGGCAAGGGTGTACCTGAAATCTCCATCGCGAGCTTTGGAAAGATATTGATTACCAAGAATTCCCAAGACAAGGCACTCAACTAGCAAATTCTTGCAATTAAGGGGACTAAATAATCATCACAAATTGGCCATCAAGTATTTGTGTATTGCTGTCTCACATCTCCTGAGTTTCTTCCATACCTGGAGATACACTTGGAACTTTTTTATTTTGTGTGGATTAATCCCAATATTCTTTTCATATGTCTAAACTAAGATTTTTTTATTTGAGAGAAAACCTTTAAATAAAAATGGATATCTCCTTAGAGGTGGTTCAACTACAGCTCGCAATGCTCGTCTATCTGACTCTTCATCACTTTAAATTACCAAATGAGCTGGAACCAAAGCAAATTTTATTTGCATTTCTCTGCTTTCAGGAATATTGAGCCATTGTAACATTTTTAAAATTGGTGCCTGCCAAACACTTATTGAACTACGAAATATCACGGAAATTACCATCGTCCATAACTACTTGTTTCACAATATCTGCTAAAATACGACAAAATGCCTCAGTAAAAATTGGTTTCATGAGGAAGTGCACCAATACAGTAAAACTATGACTACAGTGCTCTTAGATGTGGGCCATAAAAGTTTAATGAGCTTCCACTTAAAAACTTGGCAAATATCTACTGGCAAATTTCATGGAGGCCTTATTAGCATCTTGAAAGGAAGGACTTCATTCCTGGTGAAATTAAAATTCAAATGTACTTGTTTGGCCCTAAACCCATAAGGTTGGGGAGTGTTAGGATGTGCCTCATATTATCTGAAATGATCCCCATTACTAGCAGCTGTAAAAGCAAAAAGTTTAGTAGTCAAGGTTGAAGAACTGGTGGTGAAGATAAAGAGGAAGCTCCACAGTATTATCCAGGATGCTGAGCAATGGCTTTGACTTGAAGATTCCTCTCGCTTGTCCAATGCACATCATCTAAAATCTTCAACCAACTTGTGGTAGCTGAGAAGTATATCCCGCACTCATATTAAAGCTTTGATAAAACAAAGACTACAATCTTGAGAACATTTTATGATCTTTACCACCTGATGCATGAGCCAGTATTTTTAAAAATATTTAACGCTTATCAGTTACTTTGAAAGTCTTCAACTGACTATTACATGTCAATATCTGATCAAACATCAGTTCTAGAAATCTGGTCACTTATACACAGCAAACCTTGGGTTTAGACGTAATCGTCTTATATGGCAAAATTGTACTATAATTGTTTTACCCATAGAAAACTTAGAACCATCTATATTGGTCCATTTGATGATTTTGACAACTGAATTCATGTTTTCTTTGCTACTTTTTCCAGCAAATGATATGGAGAACTTACCTAAAAACATAAGTGAAGAATGTCATGAGGGATGATGGATGATATCCCATTTGTAGTATGAGCAAACAAGGCCACAACCAGCACACCCCCTGGGTAACCTCTTCTACTCAACATGAGACAAGTGATGTACCAAAAAAGCTTGAATAAATAACCATAGTTCCCCTTTCATTACAGGATCATGCATAGTTCTATGGATACCATGACTCCCAGCAGTGTTGTATACCTTTTCAAGGTAAACAAAATGCACTTATGTGGCAAATGCTTCACATACAAAAGACTCTAGACATAGTAATACATCAGCTGTTGAATGCATTCTTCTACTACCACACAGAGCTTGTTTCCATATACCATACCGTCTTTCACTCATCATCTTCTCTTCAGCTTTACATAGACATGTCAGTGCAACTGGGCAGCAACTTTCATGTAAAAGTTCATCCTTGCCTGAGTTTAAACAGCTAAAATGATAGCCGATTCCCACGCTGCCAATAACTGTTGTCACGCTTTATTCTGTCTATGATGCTTGAAATAAAATCTGTATAATAAATGTCTCAACACTGCATGCAGAATTTCCCCAAGCCAGGGACTGAATTATTACAAATTGAAAGTGCAAAATAAACCTCCCTTTTAGCAAATGGATGATTATAGGATTCCATCTTATTTATTGGTAAATCTAATCAATTTTCATTCTCTTTTCTGATACTGGTATTATGGAATGGCTTCGGACCTGCTTGACACACTGGTAAAGTGTTGAACCAAAACGTTTTTCTGGTCTTTTACTTTAAATATAGGTGGATTTGTTGTGAATTTTCCAGCTATTTTCATAATTTTCCTCCAAACAGAAAATGGTGGGATTTGACTGTTCAGTGAACATACAAAAGATGACCAGGATTAACATCAGGATTAATTATATGGCAAAACTGGGCTGTACACTTCTCACACATCAGATAATTTCCTCCATTTTGGTGTCTGTGGCATCTAGTCAGTGGCGTTCTCACTCTCATTAATATATATAAAATCCTGATGTTTAGCTTCCTCATTGGATGAGTCGGTACCATTCTCAAGTTAGAAGAATTAGAGGAATTTATTTCTGGTGATAGAAATTCATTTCTCGTTGTAATGTGGTTCGGATTCCACAATAAGCTGTAGGTCCCATTTTTAGGTAACCAGTTGGTTCTTAACCACGTAAAATAAAATCTAATCCTTTTGGGCCAGCCCTAGGAGAGCAGTTAATCAGCTCAGTGGTCTGGTTAAACTACGGTATACTTTACCTGCATTTCCAATGACCACCAAGGACTGGTCGTTTTCATAATATACCTGTACATTTGGCAATGGAATTTAAGCCTGCAACAAGTGTTTCCATCATCTACTGTCTGAAACTTCTGCATCTCCTGCAATATAACTCAGTTTCTGAAATTTTTACCAGTGTGCTTTTTCAAGGATCTACCTTGGTGATCTTTGTAATAACAGATCATATTGATATTAAATCATTTCAACAGTTGAATGGTCACTTGTATGCCAGTCATCCACAGATTTTCAATTAAAAATCTGTAAGAAAGATGGAATTTGGAATATAAACATCAGTACATCGAAAGGTGCCTGTTTGAAACTGGAAGAAGAGTTCTGTCCCCATTATTTAGAAATCTAATATCTTCATTTTCTACCAGAGACGTTAAGAGATTATCTTTTGCACTAGTCAAAGCACCTCTTCACAAAGAATGTCTACTGTTCATGCTCCCAAGTAACAAAAATGGCTGGGGTAGCTTAATCAACAGTATCCTTAGGAGAAAGCTGAAGAAAGTAGGTGGCATCATTTCTTTTTAGTTGGATTTTTACTGCCATTGCTTGAAGATGAGTCCCCAGGTTTAACCCTAGTTGAGGAATATCAAGGTGAAAGTAAAAGACGTCTTCCACCATGACTTCCTACCTGGGCATCATAAGGAGTTCTAAAACTCAAACATTCCTTAGCTTGGGGGTATGGTTAACATGGTCTCTTGTAGCCCTATGATTAAACGTGGGTGCTGACAATTTCATTGTAGGAATGATGTGGAAGCCATTATTTCTTGTTTTTTTTTCTATTTTGTATTTCCAAAACTGATTAGGTTTCCTGGGGCAGTACTATTTTGAGACGGTCTTGTAATATTCGGTGTACATATATTTGTATATTTATTTGTAACTTGTTGAGATGGCTGGTGGATTTCGGCAGTTACTTACTTTATGCTGAATATGACCAAAGCTTTTGGTATGGATTAGCAGTACATTCTCCAGCTTGTTTCTACTGCAGGTGGGTGTTCTAACATCTCGTCCTACAGAATGAGAAAGCGTTTGGGTTTTCCCTCTTCTCCTATTATGAGGAGTAAGGATGATGCCCTTTGACCTTGTCTGGTTCAATAATTATAGTAATGGAGGGCTTTCCTCCCATAATATAGCTACTGATGATAATGGTGGATGCTTTAAAAGGTAAATGCTGCATATTTTCCTTTGATGACGATGTAGTTCCAAAGTCAAGTGCGCTAGTGGTATCTGGCTTCTGTTTTTCTGTGGGAAGTCCCATTTGCTTTTGAAGGCTTCCCGGTGGCGGAAGAGGAATAATTCACAAAAGCAAGATCGGCGTTTTGCTGACATAATTGTGTCATAAGACTTCCCGGTTTTGAAAATGTTCTGTAATTTGCTTATAAGCTCGTTAGTATATCACACACTGATGTGCTGTGTATCCGATTTCCTCGTTAGGCGAGTGAGTTCCGTTCTCAGCTAGCACTCTGCTGGCTGTGAGTTCGAATCTCCGACCGACCAGTGAAGAATAAGAGGAGTTTATTTCTGGTGATGGAAATTCATTTCTCGCTGTAATGTGGTTCGGATTCCACAATAAGCTGTAGGTCCCGTTGCTAGGTAACCAATTGGTTCTTAGCCACGTAAAATAAATCTAATCCTTTGGGCAAACCAGCCCTAGGAGATCTGTTAATCAGCTCAGTGGTCTGGTAAAACTTAGATATACTTAGCTTTTCCGAGAGCAGCTTCCTCACTCTGATACTTGACGTAATTCTTGCCAGTGGATCTATGATCAGTTTCACAGTTAATACAGCTCGCGGTTGAAGTGCAGGCACCATGTTCTGGAGATATGCATTTGTAACGTAGTTTGTTATTTTTATAAATATTATATACATATGGAACTCCCGTACTTTTCCTTATGATATAATTTCTAATTCTATCTTGCCATCTGATTTCTTATAGCATTCTCAAAGCCTTATTCTCAAATCGTCAAAATCTTTTAGAAACAATTTCGCATAAATAAAATTTTTCCATGTAATTTCATTCTATTTGATTTCCAAAGGTTCTTCAGCCTTCCCATTATTTGAATTTGCCTCTTTATATGTATAATGTATAAATACATATATATGTATATACGTATAAATATAATATATATAAACATATATACCGTATATTTCCGCGTATAAGACGACCTTTAGATAATAAAATTCACCCCTAAAAATTGGGGGTCGTCTTATACTACCATTCTAAAAATCAAACCTTGAATTTTAAATGATGTTTATCGGTAGCCTAGCCTCTGCCTCGGTGCGATAACCACCGACATACATGAAAATATTCATATTATGAAGGTAATAAAACCATTTTTACCTTATATATTATTGGCATTTCTTCATAATAAATAGCCCACTCGAGGAATAATTTCATATCAATGAAGTTGACTTTTATCCATGCGAGGCCAGCTGACAAAATGTAAATATCGAGTTGAGGTTGCGCTCTCAGCAACCTTTATCTTTCGGTAACGTAGCGTAATTACGGTAGCAATATTAATTAGTATAACATAATATTCTTTTTTCATTAAAAAATCAGGCTGTTTGTAACTGTTTAGAACAATTCAGTCATACAAACGACAATTTTATATGATAATTATCATACTTTATCGTATTGTTGTTAGGGGTTGCTTACGATTGGCGATGAAACGTAAACAAAACAATGGCTTCCGTTTTAGGCGATGTGTGAAGGAAAAACATGATATGGAATCGACTTTATTTCTTTTACCGTATATACTCGTTAATGCGCGATCTCCGCATCGCGCGGTCCCCAAATTTTCACCCATAAAATTATTTTATCATGCATCTTGTCTATCATGCGAGTTCCTTTTTTGAGAGACCAAATTACTATGGACTAACCTCCTTTACTCCATCTCTTTATCCCATCTTCTAGTTAAACAAGTTAAAAAAAGTAAAAGCGAATGATAAAAGTAACGTTAGTTACGTTATACTCGTTTGAGTAAACGAGTACAGCCATAAACAACTGAACGAGAAACAACACGGTCTAGGTCTATACCTTGGTCTAGGTAGTGGCTATGAAGAACCGAATAGGATAACAGCAGTGTTTTGCTTGCATTTCAATCATCGTACGATAGTAAACAAGTGCTGTATTTATGTTACAAATGACGTTAAGTAGAATAGGACTGATATAAATTTTACATTATATCCTTATTCGCTATGGAGAAAAGATCGCAAGGAAATGTACTGCTAAATTTAAGCTGCAAGTTGTAGCTAGAGCTGAGAAAACAAACAATGTTCTAGCGCTAATGACTATAAATTATCGTGCATCGGCAACATGGATGAAACTCCTAAACTTCGATATGCCATCAAACTCGACCGCAAATAATATTGGAGAGAAAAGTATTTTAATCAAAACTACTGGGTATGAAAGAATACATTTTACTGTTGTTTTGACGTGTATGGCAAATGGGACGAAACCTTCTCCCGCGGTTATCTTTAAACGGAAATTGAACTGATGCTGAAACAAAAATTCCCGGAAGGTATCGTTGTCTACGTTCACGACAACCTAAACAATGCAAATGGCGCATGATCGCTATGTTTGCATTTTATAATATAATTAGTAATATGCGAATACACACAATATTACTGGATACAGTGAAGTAAAGCATAACTTGTTGAAAGATCCATGGAAAAGATGCATATTCGTTATGTTTGCATTTTATAATACGATACTAATATGCGAATATTACATATGCTAATTTATATTTCGTGTATATGATGCGACCCCCTTAAAATTAGCTTCAAAATTATGTCTTCAAAGTCGCATGATACGCGAGTATATACGGTATTTTGAATTTCTAAGGATACAGTAAGTAAAACAGCATTTATAATAACATCATCTTTACATAACCAATATTTCATAAAATACCTGTTGTTGCAAAAGCTGGCCTATACACAGATGGTTTTGTAATTTAGCAGTCGTCTTATACTACAGACTTGAGATAAATTCATGAAAATTTGTCATAATTTTCTGTCTCGTCTTATCTAAAGGTCGTCTTATACACGAAAATATATGGTAAATTATAGAGATACCTTGTTCATAAAACTGTAGGGGAGTACAGCTATGCTCAAATATGAGGCGACATGATTCTTTTTTGTGTCGTCCAACATCTCAGATTCAAAGTAACGTTGCCAAGTAATGTTAAGCATTTTTTTTATTTACAATGTCATACATGTCGACAAGTTTGCAAATTCACAGCCAGCACTATTTTCCCTGTGGTTATATAAATATGATCGTTTTTTTTTGTCAAATGCATCGGCGATGAGTGAACGAAAGTTTTGAAAATGTTTCGTAACTGTTTTTCCAAAACTTGGCTACGCGTGATATTTTCTTACAGTTTTGAAATATATGGCAGATTTCATCCTTATGAAATAGATTATGGCCTTATTGCATGAAATAATCATGTTTTCTCATTGAAATAATTGATTAATATGGAGCATGTTAGTTGCCAGTTCACCAATTATTCTTACTTATTGTAATGATAGTGACAATATATTTTTTAAACTGCTGCTTAAGTACAGTAATGATGTTTTGCTTGTTGATGGCTTTGATCTTTGGTTTGTGAAGTTTTCTGTTTTATCTCCATTTATCTGTTTTGCTTTTTACCCCGAAGAAGTGTACGCAATGCACGAAGGTGCCTGGTACCTGGTCTTCATTTTTCGCCCTTTCTGTGGTTATCTACGTATATATTTGTCACGTGCAGTATAGTGACTTACACACACACACACACACACACACACACACACACACACACACACACACACACACATATATATATATATATATATATATATATATATATATATATATATATATATATATATATATATATATATATATATATATATATATATATATATATATATAGTTTGTGTATGCGTGTTCAGCTGGTACAGTATACGGTCAATTCCTGCGATACCGAGTGGCAGATAGCGTCCTTTTGTTGCCGTTTCCTCCAAACTTTTCTCTCTTTTTTTTCCTGGTAAAGGAACCCAAAATTTGATTCCAGGGATTATGTGAGGGGATTTTCAACAGCCCTTTTCTGCGGAAGCGAAGAATCGTCCGAATTTCTTTTCCCTATTCGCACTCTCGCTTACGGAATGATTTCAGCTCAATTCCTCTGGCTTTCTTCACTTCTTGTCTTCGAGCGCTAGACCCGGAAGAATTCTCTCCCTTTCTATTTTACCTTTGTCTTAAATGAATCAGCTTTTCATTTTCACTTCGACTCTTTGAAAACAGGTTTAAAGGGATGTTTTTATTTGACCTTATTTTTACGTTTACGAAACTTTCATTATTCGACAGAATTTTTTTCGCATGCAGTATAACTTCTCTGTCATACTGGTGTATCGAAATATTTTATCGCAGTATTAAGTTTAAAACCCATAACTCTTGGTTTCTGAAAGAAAATCCAATTTACTCATCACATTTGTTTACCATTTTGTTCGTTTATTTCACTGACTCACACTTAACCCTTAACTACGCATTCTCGTTGATTCATTTTCCTTTTTTCGTCATTGCCTATTATTCGGATAGAACTTTTAAAATGAACAAGTCTACTACCAGTAATGACCACAGTACAGACGCAATGAATATAATGATGACCATGGGAGAAAGTGAAAAACCAAAAATGGTAAATGAATAAAAATAAAGATATACGTCATTAACAACATTATAACCTTCTCTCATGGTCATCTAACAGTTTGGTTTGAAGAAGTGAATTTTCCTATAGAGGATACCATAGCGTAGTTTATAAATTAGCTATTCCCTAGACGCGGTCCTTCCCTTTTCATAAAAACCTGGCTTTGATCTGAAACCGTTAAAACACTGTTAGTGAAACGTCGTAAAAGATTCTCTTGCTAAAATCGTGGCGCTTTAATCCGACGGTCGTTGGGAAGGCTCGATATTTCTGTCGGCCAAATTGCCTATTGCACTTGGCTGAGCTATCGATGCAATCAGCGCATGTGATGTGAAGTGAGGCTTACCTTACTTTGCTTTTGATAGGTAATTACCTTTAAAGTAATTAAGCCCTGGGACAGGGCAGGAAAGGATCACTGCGCAAGATGAGCTCGTTAATGAATCAGTTTCGGGGAAAAAACTTTGAAGGAATATGAGGGTTGATGCGCATCGTCTCCGCAGACATGGTGTTCTCATTTACAAAAAATGTTTAATTTATTTTTCGCCGTAATTACCGTCATTTTTCACAATATAATGCTCATATTACCCTAAAATAAAGTTTAAATGTAAATTAAGTAAAACCAAATATCAATGGAATTTTATACAATCTAACAAAGCAAAATGCATTTTATACAAGTAACAGAATACAATAATTCAATTAAATGGAGCTAGAAAAATATACTAACTGAGGAACGGATGGCCTTTTCTGATGGATACACCGAAGCAAAAGTAAACCGGTGGCAGCTGAGCAACCCTGGCTACCACAGCAATCAGTCTCAACCGAATCACAGAGGGGTAACCCTGTGATGCATGGAAAAGGCTTCATTTTACAATGAATTTGTCTAATGGGCGATGCATGCTGAAATATAAAGAAGAGCTTCTCTCATTTAGTTGACATGGAAGCGACATCCTTAGAACTTATTATGCATAGAGTAGAATATACAATTTAGGCCGAAGGCCAAGCACTTGGACCTATGAGGTCATTCAGCGCTGAAAGGAAAATTAAGAGTAAAAGTTTACAAAGGTGCAGCAGGAGGAAAACCTCGTGGTTGCACTATGAAACAATTGCTAGAAGAGGGTGGAAAGTAAGATGGAAGAAAGAATATGAAAAGAGGTACAGTAAAAGGAATGAAACCTGTTGTAGCTAGGGGTCGAAGGGACGCTGCAAAGAACCCTAAGTAATACCTACAGCGCACAGCGCGTGGTGCACTGACGGCGCTACCCTCCTACGGGGCTCATTATCTAGAGATCCTGTCTACAGACAAAATATATTACAAAGAACAGCCAGGCCATTGGCTCGGCCATCCATAAGACTGGACTGATTAGTCAACTGGTTCAGCCATCTGAGACTGGGTAGATCAGGTTTACACCCTAAGGTCATAAAAATTAAGAAAATGAAGTCAAGTTGAATACTTAAAGGGATGACCTCAAAAGATTAAAAGAAGTGAAAAATGGAAGAGTACTATTATTTGCATTTTGGACACGTCTGCAGAATTAGTACTTTTTTTTACAATGGTTCAAAATCATGATAATTAAAATTAACGAAACAGAGATAATCTGAATTATAACAGTGTGCAACTATTTTCGAACAATTACACTACTTATGCATGACTGACTTGGAGTGATATTTTTACAGATGATATTAAATGTAACCAGTAAAATTGCAAATGGTTCTCCTAACACAACCATAAAGTAACAAAAGCAAAAAAAAAAAAAAAAAAAAAAGTTACATAGAGACAATATTTCTGGAAGGATAAAGAAAACCAAGAGCGAAACGCTATAACAGCTACCAGACCATTGTTTGTAAGAAGAAAACCTTTTTCATAAACAAATGGGATTGTTAAAAATAAATAAATATTGATAATAAAGTACTAAAAGCAGTACTAGACATGCGCTGCACACAGCTAATCTTAGAAATAATGGCCACTCCGTGTATTGGGTAATTACTGATTATGTACTCAGAATAATGAAAGGTTATTTCTTTCCTAGATAGTGACCCCCAGGGGTTTTAACCCGGTATGTATCCACCTTTGCGGCGTGCTTAGTACAAGCCCGTTGGGGATTACCGTAAGAACATCAACAAAAGACTGTAAATACCATGAAGATAATGGCCCCCAAGAAATCTTAGCCCTAGATAACGACCCCCGAAAACCCTTGGGGGTCACTACCTAGGAAATATCCGAAAAGTTATATATAGTAAATTTACTTACGTTACTAGGACAGGCTGATCAATTTTATGTTTATGAGGGAGTACTTGGATAGGGGTAAAAAGATGTTTCATTTGTTTAAAGCACTTTGCACACTGATTTCTCTCAGTTGTCGGCGTTAATTCCTACTCTTTTGGAAAGAGAAACCAATGGAGATTTAATCAAAACGAAATCCCAGAGTTCATGAAAAAACATGATTGGCAGAATTTAGACTAAGATCAGTATACAAATAAAAAACTAACATTAGAAAGAGAGAGATTATGAAATTGTGCAAACTGTCAAGAAACCTTTACAAAGCGGAAAACTACTTATTCCACAAAAGCAGGAGCTTAGGTAAAGAAAATGTTCATAGGTAAGTAAAAACAAATAAAAAAAAACGCTTAAAATATATTGTAAATATTATTTGAAATTGGAGAGAAAGTAAATTATTCAAGACTATGCTTTCCAAACTTCGTTGCGTATCATAGGCTTTTTACTACCTTAGCAAAGCCTAATTATATATTCCCAAATGGATAATGTTCGTAATACTAAAAAACATTCACAATGTCGTGATTAATACTAACAACTTTGTCGATTCTGTGAAATTTACAGCAGAAAAAGTTGACAATATTTCTTTCCTAGATGTAAAACACGAATTCTTGCAAATTTTTAGTTTTCGGAATAGCTACAAACAAAGGCAATTACATTTATTATTTATCCCACAATTCACAAATTAAAAGAAATCTTATTTTTAATTTTGCCTGAGGGACGCTGCAGACACCCTTTACAGTCTGTTTAGCTCAAGTAGATACGTTGTTTTCGATTAACAAAAGAAAAAAAGCAGCCAAGGTCAATTTAATCCACATGACCTTAGGGTAGGTAAAGTTTTCTTAGGCCTGTGTCCGATGATAAATGTTAATTTCATAAGGACTCAAAAAACGGGAAATTTTACGACTGATAATGATACCCCTTAGGGAGAGAGGTAGGGAATGGGAAAAGTATGCCAAATTTATGGAGAAGTGGCAGCGTATCTAAAGCTACCTAAGTTTCACCTTGAACTGGACAGACTATAGTAATGCTTACAGCGCACAACGTGAGGTGCACTGACGGCACTACTCCCGTACTGGGTTTTCCATGTAAATCAAATATCTAATCCAAGAAATTCTGTCTATAGACTAAGATATACTGTAGGGACTTTGAGTGTTTTTAGAACATAAGTGGAATTTCAGTTCTAAAAAAAAAAAAAAAAAAAAAATGAAACAGCCACTGGTTTTACCTCACACTCTTACCTAGGCTTATTCTGTCTGTTGATTCTTCAAGTTTGGACACAGTTTTTCTTACAAGATTAGTTATCATGAACCTTTAAGAGATCAGTCTTTGACATGATAACATACTGAATATTAATTAGATTTATCTATGAATATGAAATAAATCACTGTAATTTTAAACAAGGGAAATTTTCTCTACAAAAAATTAGCTATAATTTTGCAGTTTTCAAAAATCAAAATCAAAAGGGGAATGAATATGGCAAGTGGGACAGTTGGAGTTTTCAAGGGGTGTTCAAGTCACGGACTGGTAGGTATGCAAGGGGTTGACTTTTGGTAACAGAGGTCGATTTATCCTTATTCCCATAATAAGAGATTTAGTATTGGCTTTGACTGGTACCGATGGAGGTGACACAGTTGCAGGTGCTTTAAAGATATCTTCTTTCTTGATGATGTTGCAGGTCTGCAACAGACATGAAGTATTTCCTGAATAGATTGTGTGGGATACCACCAACAAGTAGTGGGAGGAACAAGCTCATCAGAGGCTGACTTTCGCTATATATAAATCTATTCTGGACGAGGTTGCTAGACGGAACACCACTGGCTTATGAAACCAGAATGGCATATGGAACTTTCAAGGTCCCACACCTGTCACCCCTGCAGTGTCTCTACACCTTTGGACATAACCCAGAGGTATGGCCTCACTTCCAAGATTAATAGACAGTTTTAATGATGTCGATTGCCGTAACACGTGTGGGTGTCTTGAGACAAAGCACTAGACCTGCTCCCTATCCAGCCAGAAAAACGGACTAAGGCTTGCAGGTGAAGACTTCCAGTTGTTAAAAATAAGTATACCTTAGTTTTACCAGACCACTGAGCTGATTAACAGCTCTCCTAGGGCTGGCCCGAAAGATTAGACTTATTTTACGTGGCTAGGAACCAATTGGTTACTTAGCAACGGGACCTACAGCTTATTGTGGAATCCGAACCACATTATAGCGAGAAATGAATTTCTATCACCAGAAATAAATTCTTCTAACTCTTCATCAGCCGGCGGCGGGAATTGAACTCCGGCCCATCGAATGACGGTCTGGAGCTCAACCGACTCGGCCAACAAAGGGCTCTATACTTCCAGTTGTGGAGATTAGATTTGGGAGTAGAACAAAGGTGTTCCAGGAGTTAACTGAGAGTGTCAAGTGAACAGGTCAAAACTGATACACAGGCAAATATGCAAGTGTCGTAAAGGTCAGATGAACATCAGAATATCGGAATACGTGAAGAAATGAATATGCAAAAAGGGAGTAATCAGAAACGCAAATGAAGCAAGACATGGGTGTTTTGCCCTATTCTGTTGTTCATCGTACCAAAAATCATTGCAATTTCCTCAGCTGTTATTTTGTCAACAGATGTTTCTGTAGGATGTCAACATCCTAAAGTTTATGTTCATTCTCTTCATTTATGTGGTTTTCAAAATACTGCCTCCATCGTTCCAACACCTCTGTCTATAGGTTTCATTTCTCCATTTTGGGCTTTTTATAAATTTTGCCCCCTTTTAAATAGTTTCCATATTTTCTCAGTCACTTTGCTATATTTTCTTTCCACTCTGCTGTTTTGAGATTCTCATCCCATTAATCCCGACTTTTCTTTGCCCTTGCAACATTTTCCTATGTGCATATCTCGATTCACTTTCCTGCCGTCCCTCTGCCAGTGCTTTTAAGTTACTTTCTTCTCCCCAGATTTTTTTCACATCTTGATTCCACCATAATGACTCTGCTAATGTATAACCCTTCCCCGACGTGATCCTGGATACTTCTGTTGCATTATAGTGGCTGCTTTCATTGATTTTCCACCGACCACTTTTTTATGGCATATTTTCTTTCACTTCCTGATATTTCCTTTCAACATCTTAATTTTTTGTTTCCATGCTTTTATGCTTTTCTCATATTTTTTCTGTCCATCAGCTATTAAATCAGCTCTAAGCAATGTACAGCATATTATAAAATCAACGTGTTTAATTTTCTCAAATCTTGTATCTTATCAACTTCTCTCTTGGATTCTGAAACATTGTGTTCATCAATCTCAGTTCTTGACTTAAGAAGCAATATTCCAATACTGTTTCTCTTTCCTGATTTATTTCTCTTCAGCTATCTATAACATTAAAATCAGCTCTGTTAGTTTTTAAATGTCAAGTTAAGACCTCTCCCATCTTATTCCAGCTGACTGCAGCTCTTATGTTATTGCATCTGATAGCCTGTGTCCAACTTTTTATTTTTCCTCTTCATGTCTTCTTGATTGTGGCGAGTAAGATGAAACACTTGCATTGCTCCCTTTTTCTAAGAACATCTTAATATTCAATGTCATTTAAATTATTCATCCAGCACTTAACACTTCTTTAACCATTTCATCTTAGGCCAGCATGCATATTCCATTTTGTCTTGTCACACCATCATTCTTTCAGAATTCATATTTCTCAGCATCATCACCAATATATTTTGTGCCAGCTCTTCATACCAAGCCTCCTGAGCACAACAGATGTCCATCTTTCATCTTTGTCAGTATTTCCAACCCTTGATTACTTTTTCATGTCTTTGTTCCCACATTTATAATGCTCATTTTTACTGCGTTTGCCTCGTTTTTTTTATCTTTACCGGGGATTCTTAGCGTGTATCATTTCCCAGCTTTACTGGAGATTCATGGCACGCATCATTTCCCAAGGAAATCTTCAAAAATTTATCTTCCTCTCTCATTATTACAAGAATAACATTTTCAGTACTTTCAAGAGATGTAAAGTCAATCGTTTTCAGTGATATATTACACAATTCGGTGATTGCTTTTTATTACATTTATTACATTTATATTATATTTATATTACATTTATAACAACTCTTCCGACAACATGACATTGTTATTTCCAAAGGGTATAGAAACTAAAGCACAGTTCATTATTTTTTTCCCTTTCTTTTTCGCGTTGTTTTCTTAGTCCAGAGAAGAAAAAAAAGTTCCTAAAATCTTTTTCAGTGTTTAAAACTGCAGCCAAACAAGTATGTGCAACTTTCAGTGGAGAAGTCTTATCTATCAAACCCACTGAGGCTCTTCAACATTAAGAAGAGTTCTCGTCTTGAAAAACAATTTTCATGTTGAGTACAAAAGATGCATAACAGTTAATCTCTTTCGAGTCCGTCCAGTGGTTCACGGAAAGTTTTTATTTGTTTGCAGTTTTATAAGTCCATCTTAATGGTTTAAGTTGTTTACGCGAGATTAACAGTTTTATAAACCCATTATCGTGGTTTAAGTTGTTTACGTGAGATTAATAGTTTTATAAGTCCATCTTGATGGTTTAAGTTGTTTACGCGAGATTAACAGTTTTATAAGTTCATCTTGATGGTTTAAGTTGTTTACAAGAGAATAACAGTTTTATAAATCCTTCTCGATGGTTTAAGGTGTTTACGAGAGATTAACAGTTTTATAACTTCATCTTGATGGTTTAAGTTGTTTACACGAGATTAACAGCTTTATAAGTCCATATTGATAGTTTAAGTTGTTTACGAGAGATTAACAGTTTTATAAGTCCATCTTGATGGTTTAAGTTGTTTACGCGAGATTAACAGTAGTTTATACAGAAAGAAAGTTAAGTGCCACCATTCGAAAGTCAAAGGTCTTAATAATGAAGAGAGAGAATGGGGCCAGGGAGAATTAACGAGAGATCAAGGCAAAACGATTTTATTGAATGGAAGCCAATCAAGATTTATTATCTGAAAGGGAAAGGAATATTTGATTACATTCATAAGGTTTCCCTATTCAGACCATCCCGATTTTATAGGCTTTGGGATACCATAATGTGGAATAGCATGACGACTGACCTGTTTTTTCAACCTGGTTTAGGAGAGGACCATAACCAAGGCATGTTTTTCCAAGGGAGAGAGAAACTGTAATCATTATATAAGAAATACTGTTGTGTTGCTATCTTTATCGTGAAACTATGCAAACAAAGAAATGCATTCTTTAGATACTTGATGTTTAGAAATTTTAGAAAATATGACGCTCTTTACAATGTAATATTTATTTTAATTTAAAAATTGCAAATATCAAGACTTTACAGCCTGACTCACGCTGGCTTTGGAATGAATGAAAGGGTACACTTTCCTTTTTGGAACCTAAATGTGAATGTTGAATGCGAATAGAAGAAAAAGCTGAACATGTCGAGACTAGCAGCTCGTTTAGCTGTTTACCAAGAACTGAAAGGGTCTGGAAGGGTGAGAAATATGGAGATACAATGTTAAACAATCAATGATTAGTTTACAGAAATTATCAGTATTGTTTATTATTCAATTGCTTGCTAAGAAATACGAATTCTTCTACTTTCAAGCAATTCCATTAACGCAAGTTATCGATCTCAAGAACAAGGAAAAAGGAACTATTACGGTACCGTCAGTAATTATGAGAGTTTAAAATAAAATTTCTTTGAAAAATTAAATTGTAAAGAATCACAAATTGAAACTAAATAAAAACAATAAGGATACCGTATTTCTAAATGTTTCTATTTTTAATTCCATAGCCATCCAACATAAATCATTCATATAACTGCCAAAAAATACACACCAGAATTTCTATTCATTTTTCAGTTATGGGAATCCATTATATTTTGAACGGAAGCACAATACAAAATATAAAAATAAGATTAGATAAAATACAATAATAATAAGTAAATAATTAAAAAATAAAAATATGGAAAAGTTAGCCAATCATTTTCTTACCAGTTTTCTCAGACACAATAACTCTCATTTCTCAAACACAAAAACTCTCATTTCTTCAGAAGAAAATTGGATAAGTAAGAGTCAGCTGATTAAATTTCCAATTCTCCTGACTCAGGAATAATTCAAGCCAGAAGTCAGGAAATGTTACAGTAGACATCCACTAATGGGGGGAGGGGCGCGCAATGTCAGGTGAAAGTCTCATGTAAGTTACTGGTGTCCAGTAAAAGATGTTGGGCTGGGAAGGTGTATAATTCCTAGGACTGGAGATTTATTGATGGCTTTTCCTCTATACTTTAAAGGAAATCGAATAAGGAGATATGTCCAGGGAAGACTCATATTCCCAGTGACAAGAATTTCATTCATGAGACACAACCCATGTCTTTTAATGGTGTGATAAGGAAGTTCTTGTCATCATCATGTAAGTCCCAGTCCTCATTTGGAAAAAAAAGCTTCTATACAGGGTTAGTACTTTGTAGTGCAGCTGGTCAATGGCTGTGTTATTTTTTGGGATGAGAGCCTTCGTTTTTCCTGACTAGAAGTGACCAGAAACTTTTGTCACAGTTGTGATACCGGAAGGGAAGATTTTACTTAAGATAGTTACTTTGATAATTCCCATCCTTTGTAACTGCCATTAACATTGAAATTTTATAGTAAAATTCATGTGGTCACTTTAATTGTTCAGGTCATTATTCTGTTTGTTCTTAATGAACGCGTTTCAGAAGTCATTTTCCACATCGTGTTGTGGCAGCAACATTGAATACCTTGTAGGTGGCAAATCAGCAACTAGAGTGGGAAAGAGCATGTCATTCGTATGCGCTAGAAGTGACCTTAAGGTAGTGTGAGGGACATTCATGGGCATTGACGAAGCAGTACCCTAAGTTCTTGGGTTTCATTTAACGGGAAATGTATATCTGCATCATTTTGCGTAAGGAGGACGTACAGGAAGGGAAGTTGACTATTGTTTCTCTCTCTCTATTATGAAATGCAGACCAAACTGCTCTCACTGATCTGGTTATCATGCAACAGGATTCTCATCAGGAGATCTCACGTGAGGCGTTGGAGAAGCTATTTCCAAAAAGTGTTGGGCAGCTTTGCTGCATTCTTTTTGGGCAGTAGCCAAGCTACTAAAGTGGGAGAGAGCATGTCAGATGTATGAGCTGGTGGCGGTCTCAGCGCAATGAGCGGGGCACTCATTGGCACTGCTGAGGTAGGTAGTTCCTGGGCCCTAACCACGTAGCCCCTCACATATACCAAAGTCCATATATCTGCGCTATTTAGTACAAGTTGGACATTAAATAGCGATGCTGTTCTATGGAGAAAACAGGCCACACTTCAGCTCATGTGCTTCATTGAGATGTAAAGAGGCTCCCTACTAAACCAAAACACACTCCCACTAAACCTAAACACATCCACCACTAAACCAAACGCACCCCGGCTGTACTTAAACTCACCCCCACTAAACTTAAACACCCCTCCCGCTAAACCTAAATGCACCCTTCACTAAACCTAAACAGACTCCCTACTAAACCTAAACACAAACCACCCACAAAACCTAAACACACCCCTCACTAAACATAAATACATCCCCACTGTACCTAAACTCACCACCAATAAACCTAGACAGAAACCCCCACGGCCTCTACTAAAGCTAAACACCCCCACCAAATCTAAACATGCCCCCACTGAACCTAAACGTCCCCTAAACCTAAACACACCTCCACCAAACCTAAACACACCCGTCACTTAACTGAAACACCCCCACTAAACCAGAACACACCCTCACAAAGCCTAAATGCATCCTTACTAAATGTAAGCACGCACCACCCACTAAACCTAAATGCACCCCCAGTAAACCTAAACACACCCCCAACTAAGCCTAGACACACACCCCCATTAAACCAAACACCCCAACTAAACCTAAACCCCCACTAAACCCTCCCCAACTAAAAACCTAAACACAGCCCCACTAAACATAAACACATCCCCAAACCTAAACACACCCACACTAAACATAAACATCAGCCCCACCCACTAACTAAACACACAACCCCCACTAAACCTAAACATAACCCCACTAAACATAAACACATCCCCCAAACCTATACACACCCACACTAAACCAAAACACAGCCCAACTAAAACTAAACACACAACCCCCACTAAACCTAAACACACCCCTCACTAAACCTACATGAGTTCCTCGCTGGGAGAGCGGGTTCCGTTCTCAGCTACCACTCTGTTGGTCGCGAGTTCGAATCTCCGACCGGCCAGTGAAGAACAAGAGGAATTTGTTTCTGGTGATAGAAATTCATTTCTCGCTATAATGTGGTTCGGATTCCACAATAAGCTGTAGGTCCCATTGCTAGGTAACCAATTGGTTCTTAGCCATGTAAAAGTAAATTTAATCCTTCGGGCCAGCCCTAGGAGAGCTGTTAATCAGCTCAGTGGTCTGGTTAAACTAAGATAAACTTAACTTTTAACTAAACCTACATACATGCACCACCCACTAAACCTAAACACAAGGCCCCTGCTAAAACTAAACACACTCCCACCCAATCTAAATACATCCCCACTAAACCTAAATACACCCTAACTAAACCTAAACACACCCCCCACTAATCCT
>NC_089754.1:10095302-10120302 GCF_040412425.1 Macrobrachium rosenbergii
TATATATATATATATATATATATATATATATAAAAGTGATGGATATTCAGTAAACATTAATTTTGAAAATAATTTGAAAGAAATGTTATTTCTGTGAAAAATAATTGCCAGGAGCTCCCGAGTTTATGCTCTATGTATTAAAGTCTTTATGTATTCATTTTAAAATGAAAAAAAAAATATAGCACACTTGATTCCAAGACTGGGAAAAGTGGACTTTCTGAAAATGCTCAAAATTAAGAGCGACTTCCTGTTTATTGTAGTTTTTTAATGCTCACATCTAAAACTTGAGAATATGATTTTCTTCACGTTCTGTGGTGAACTGAAAACAAAGATATTTATTATTAAGTAATTATGAAACTGTCCTACGTGATTTAGCTGCCTTGGAACCAGAAATGTCTCACCTACACACCTGTGATATCTGATCGGTTTGAACCCCAGGGGACACTCATCAAGCCACCTCTTTTCATGAAAACACAGAAACATGTTAGTTACTGTGATGGACTGTGGACATCCTCTAGCGAAACCCCAAATTTTTTTGTACTAGAGGTTAAGTATATCTTAGTTTGACCAGACCACTGAGCTGATTAACAGCTCTTCTAAGGCTGGCCCGAAGGATTAGATTTATTTTACGTGGCTAAGAACCAACTGGTTACCTAGCAACGGGACCTACAGCTTATTGTGGAATCCGAACCACATTATGACTAGAAATGAATCTCTATTACCAGAAATAAATTCCTCTAATTCTTCATTGGCCGGTCGGAGAGTCGAAAGCTGGGCCAACAGCGTGCTAGCCGAGAGCTCTACCGACCCATCAAATGAAGAACTTGTACTGGAGGTTAACGAGTAAAAAGTGATTACCATTTATGCGTAAGTTACGTAGCTGTTATAGTTTTAAACTCTATTTACAATAACAATGAACAGGTGAGAGATATTTCAAGAAATACTTTTAAAAATCTTCTTATGCATAAATGATAATCACTTTTTATTTGATGATTCCCATTACAAACAATTTGAGTTTTTCACCATGAGATTTCGTTTTAGCCCAGTGGCTAACATATTATTGCATATATTTATACATATGCAAGCATAAATAAAAACAAATCTCTATTGACATAAAAGTCTTCATGAATAATTAAATTAATATATAATCCACGATTAACATAAAAAACAACAAGATCACACACAAACTTCCTTATAAATTTAATCACTTGATCATCCTTGCCTAAAATTCCAACTCTGTCAACCAAATGTCATATAATAATGCCTGAAAGCACAGCGGCCAATACAAGCAATGAAGCAGATTAACAAACAGCTCAAATAAATTAACTATGTACAGCACAGTCTTCTTCCATTTATTTTTGTTATTGAAAACTAATTTTGTCAAGACTAGCATCTTTCTTTGAATAAAGAATCACTCTGGAATATTTTTATTATTTCACATACTCTAGTAGAAAAACAAGATATGTGCATGTATAAATAATTTCTTTTCCAATTGAAATCAAAAGGGTTGCTTGACAATATGCAATACAACCATAATCTTGCATTAATTTGTAAAATGTCATTGCCAAAACCGAAGCCTTTTCGCACGCACAACTGTTATTTGCATAATATGAAAGGAATAAAAGCTATTGAATGAATCGTTACGTCTTAAACCGGTACAATACTGTTTGTAGGTACATAACAGAATGAATAACTGCTGAAATGCAGATTATTTTTTATTTTCTAAGAACAATATCTAATTATCTTTGGGTGTTAAAGTCACCAAACAATTATTTCTTGTAAGGGTTGTCATAATTTTGATTTGTTATCAACAGTATATATTACATGTTCGAATAATCTAACATATGATATTCAACTTCAATGGATGGATACTTAGGTTTTCTTTTATATTACACCTAGAACACTATAGATAGATAGACAGACAGACAGACGGCTAGATCGATAAATAGAGCAATCTATGATTTGGCTGAATAGTCGTTATAATAAGTAAAAAAAATTAATTTCCGAGATATTATGAGAGGAAAATATCTATAAAATTAATCACAGCTTTAAGCAAACATTTATAGAGAAAAAACTATACAGGGACTCGGTAGTGCAATGGTCTCTTCATTTGAATTTCGTATGAAGTATCGATGTTTTCATCAATACACAACTATTCACACTAATATTTTTATTAGATGAAATTCTGTTCTCGTTTAACAAACATTTCTTTAGTTACTTTGAGTTAAAATCCTGAAAAACAAAAATAAGCACCCAACCGGTTCTATTCCCACACAGCGTGAATAGCAAAATTACATATTTTTTGTACTAAATATTTTTCAAGCAGAGTTAATTTTAGAGCCCTGATGGTTAAATGAGTTATTGTTTACCATATTCTGTCAGAAAATGAATTAATTTGAGCTTCATAAAAGGATTCGAGGCTGTAAATTCGGATATTACACATTCAATCAAACGCTGCCACCTATAATATTTATACAAAATTTCGGTTTTAATCCTGATTCATAACTATTTGTAGTACCATATACAGTAGTTTTATAAACTTTGGTCTCGATCGACGACTTAAAAGTAACAGATAAAGATTACAACAACGGTTCTTTTATATGATGCACTTTTATCAGTAGAGTGAAGTACATACACAGTTTGTTTCTTTCATGAAAGAACTGCAGCATCCTGAAAACTCTCTCATAATAAACCACAATATTAAGCAGCCTGACATATTTATATACTCTGATATTTTTGCTTCCCTTCTCGGTACGCCTCCTCAATATCAGCATCATTACTTTTCAGTGGCACAAGTGTAATCCATTCTTAAGACCTGCATATGAATTTATTAATGTCAAATGAGTTCTGACCTCTCTCATGGCGGTCAATTATCCCTTACCACTAAGTCAACAGACAAAAAGGTGTGCGAGTCAAATAAACTTCTTGCTTTTATTATGTATACTGGGACACACTGACCTTCAGTAGCCTAAATTGCAAAGTGATTTGATACACTCCTATCCCTGGCCATTACAGGACACACAAAAAAGTTATCTACCTAGTGGAATTGGAAAGAACTGACGAAAAAGTGGTTAAAAAATGACAGCAACAATACACAGAGTAGTCAGTGCTTCCTATTGCGCTGCGCTATTGACAGATGGGAAATGAAGCGAAAGGAAAGGAACGGAAACTGGATATCGAGGCAAAATGTATACAGTATTACGAAATCATCGACAATTAATAAGCAAGTGAAAAACCGAAGTAAAATAAGCTACCTGTAATATTATCCACTCAGTCAAATGGCTTAGGTAATGTGCAAGGTAAGTAACAGGCAATACTTTAGAGTTAAAAGCTTAGAGGGGAAAAAATATGCAAAAAGTGAGGGAAAGGTCACTTATTGGGAAGACTGCGTTTGTTCCAGTCTTATTGAACACGCGGACAATGGAAAATCCTCTCTGCATACGAAGGCAATAATTCAAACAACCCGGATATAGCCACTATGAAGCTTTAGTAACAAAGCTGAAAACCGAACTGGCAATATTGAATAATAATACCTTAATTTTCAGGGGTATATTTCTTCATGTAACATTGTCACCCAAAATGCTGATTGGAACTGAAAAATAAAATGCTTCACTGCCGAACGGAATTGAACTGTTATTAAATGAAATATCCTTTTAAGAGCTACATCTGGGATGTTTGCTATGCAAATAAGAGAGATTTGTGATCACAGTATCTCATATAACCCTCTGAATGTTTGCTGATATCTAATGATTGACATAAGCATGACAAGTTCAGTATTGACGCAATGGAGATAATTTTCTCAATCATGCTAAATATCAAAATTAGCATTCGGATCAAACTCAGGTATTAAATAGTCTTATGTTATTGAATTTCCAAAAATGGAAACATTGTGTACTCTCTCACTATTTTCTTTTTCCTGTCTTGTCAATCTTTATTTGTCTGTTGTTTTACTTCAAAATGTTTTCGAACATATGTATTAGCAAACTTCTTGCCAACTTTACAACCATCAACACCACTGATGAATTAAAAAAAAATAATACTCAGAGTATCACGAGTCTTGAGATTGAGAAACAAATCCACAGTTATGTGTGGGTACATATATTTAGAAATAAATCTCTACAGAGAGCTCTCGGGAATCTGTTCGATGCCCCTTTTCAATCCCCATGTGGGAGTTTAAAACCAAAGTTGTCCACTTCATGTGTGTAGGCGTGGATCCAAAAATTATAAAAATACCCATGTAAGCACGAGTCTTGAAATGGAGAAACAAATACACAGTTATGTATGGAATCGAATAGATTCCCGAAAAGATCTCTGCAGAGATTTATTTTTAAATATGTGTACTAATCCAATGATAAAGTAATAAAAGACGAAGACTGATAAAACCCTTATAAATACTAAGGAACTGCTACTTTCTGCGTGGAAATGTCAGTTTTTGGTTGTTCACTTCTAAAAAAAAAAGTATCACTAAATCCAATTCCATGGTTTTCTGTTTCTACAAATATAAATGTTGAAGGTTAGTTTTTATTCAGGATCCTTGTTTCCCTTCCTGGGCTTTTATAAAATCTGAGAAAAAGATTTGCCGTCTTTATAAATGCTCTTGATGTTATAAACTTCAGTTATGTCCCTCCTACAGATGCTGGAATAATCAACGATTGGACTTGTGCATGGCTAAGCCTTAAAATATATTATTGTTGAGCAGTGAATCTAAATCCCTTTATACATAAATTTTCACAATTCTTTTAATACCTTTACAAAGAGAGTTCAACAGCCAGTAGATCCATTCGTCTCATTCTGGATTAAGGAGATAAATAATTACTGTACCAGTAATTTCTGACACCTGACATCATCACTTTCTATTAACGATGTCTTTAATACATTTTGTTTTAACTGAATTCGGTGTATATTAGTAATTATTTGCAATACAGAGTAAGAGGTGGTATAAAGTAAACAATCAGCACAAAATATTTTTAAGTATTGTAGTACGTGCAACATTCTCCAGCAGGTTAAAGATAAAGTGAATAAATTGGGTGAATCTTGACGTCAGCCTTCTCTGATTCAGATGCAAGACTGAAATGGCGTCACAACAGCAGAGGCAATCTCTTCCCATCAATCCAAGATATTTTAGCGTGAGCATTTCTTTCTGAACAAGGCTATAAATTCCCTTTCACTTGAGATAACTGATAAATTTCTAAATGATTCGATAAACAGGTAAACAGATAAATCATTAACGACTGAAGTTATTAAAAAAAACCCGTCTTTTTCTCTTTAATGCACTGGGAAGCCCAGGCCATAATTCACAAGATATTTCATTCCTGGAAGTTACTCGTTGAAGTTTAATGAGTTTTCAGTGCAATCAACGTAAGAGTTATGAAACGAGTTTCGTCTGGATCGTTCACAAATGATATGGAGGGAAATTCGGTGATCAGGAGGAAGAGGAAAAACATACCCTCTTCTTAATATGACAAAAACACAACTACAGTGAATGAATGCAATAATAATAATAATAATAATAATAATAATAATAATAATAATAATAATAATAATAATAATAATAATAATAATAGTTATTGCTATTGCATTATTATCATTATTTTGCAAAAAGACCCTTTGTGAGACACACTTCGTTGAAAGGTATGGCAGTTTGTACGCCTTTGGGCCTATGTACTGCCATTCTCAGAGAAGTATTATTATTATTATTATTAATATTATTAGTATTATTATTATTATTATTATTATTATTAAAGAGCATTCATTCTTTTAAAAACTGTCAAATAGAGTTTAACTCGAAATTGCAGGGTTCCATAAATAATCCCGCGTTTGAAAAAAAAGAAAATAAAAGGAAAAGGCGAAGTTAACTAATTTTTCTTACTAGGTCTGAGATCTATCCTACAAGTAAGGCTAGTGTATGTGTATGTTTGTATGAACTTGCATATATATATATATATATATATATATATATATATATATATATATATATATATATATATATATATATATATATATATATATATATATATATATATATATATATATATATATATATACATACTGTATATATATATATATATATATATATATATATATATATATATATATATATATATATATATATATATATATATATATATATATATATATATAAAGAGTATTTGACCATGTGCCAACAAAAAACACAAAAATACTAGAAGTCCGTAGAAACACATAGTAAAAAAACGTTAATTGTAGTATACCTAACATATACATAAACACATATATATGTATCGCTATATATAATAGCAGTCATCAAAAACACATTCACCCATATGTACATATACCCATATATAAATATATATAGACACGGAGAGAGAGAGAGATCAGTGGTCTCTTTGAGGCTATATTGCCGATTAAAAGTATGAAGGACATCTAAATTTATAAAAGTATGAACTAGAATTAAAATTAACGACAACTGTAAAACAGAAAAACAAACTTTGAAACTTAATTTGGATAAATCATGGAATGAATGGGTGGGTGGAAAGGCAACTTTACATAAGCAATTATAACTTATATCAAGATCACCTTTAATCTCATAAAATGTTTGATTATCTAGATTAAAACACACTTGAATTTACTGTAATTTTGAATTATTAGGATAACCAGTGTTAACCTCTTTATCAATATAGTCTTGACAGCATACATTCAGAGCGCGGAGAAACATTGACCTCAGTGCTGACTGTTTTACATAGACTAGATGGAGTGAATAAGCATTTATTAATAAGATCACTATTAGTAGATTTTCCAAAAATATTTTTGTAAGAATTTTCATGCCCTAAACGAAAATTCAATGAATAAATTATGTACGATAGTTTTCTTTTCCTACCGTAACTTATGAATGAAACCAAATAACTGAGACCGAGAGAATTTAGTCATCCTGCTTTAAAATTACGAAAGTATCGTCCAAGATCGAGGGTTCACATTAAAGGAGAAATGAGATCAAGGGAAGTTCCACACAGGAGACAATGTAGCGACGGAGATTCATTGAGGTGAAGGTAAGAACCTATTTGTAGTGAATATATACAAATACGATTGCACACCAGAAATTGCTACACAAAGTTGAATTCCAGCAAAGGATATATAAAATCACCAATCCACACACATTCCAACATACACACACTAATATATATATATATATATATATATATATATATATATATATATATATATATATATATATATATATATATATATATATATATATATATATATATATAAATAAACACACTAGTTGACCAACCCAGTGCTGCCCAGGAAAACTTTGAATGACAACTGATAAACTCTCTCTCTCTCTCTCTCTCTCCTAACAGCCCTCTCTCTAACAGCTCTCTCTCTCTCTCTCTCCCCTCTACTCTCTCTCACTCTCTCTCTCTCTCTCTCTCTCTCTCTCTCTCTCTCTCTCTCTCTCTCTCGTTAAGATAATTGCTTCAATTACATTCCCAACATTTTTGAGATTTTATATTTCACCCTTGCTCATCCCCCCGCCATTCCTATTGGGGTTGAATTTGGACTTAAAGGGCATCAGGAGTGTCAGTATTCATCTCAGTGACATCGAAAACTATGGATTAGACACTAATATCTGTCATTTTCGGTTATTTTTACGTCACCCCCTTCCCACCCCCACCCCTTTGGTGCCAGTGATGTCTTACCCCACAAACAGTATTCTTTTCCAGATAGTAAGTCATATGAGGTATGATAAACCCATAGACTTTATTTAGTTACTAAGTCTTACAGGCAGAACCAGCCCCATTTCAGGGAAGCCCTTCCCACCCTCACCCCCTTTCGTGCCCTTTGGTGCCAGTGATGTCTTACCCCACACACAGTATTCTTTTCCAGATAATAAGTCACATGAGGTATGATAAACCCATAGTTTATTTAGTTACTAAGTCTTATTAGGCAGAACCAGCCCCATTTCAGGGAAGCCCTTCCCACTCTCATCCCCTTTCGTGCCCTTTGGTGCCAGTGATGTCTTACCCCCACAGCATTCTTTTAGAGACAGTAAGTCATATGTATACCAAGTTTGGTTGAAATTGCTCTGTGTTTCAGAGTTATGCTGGAACATACACACACACAGGCATACATGCATCCATTTATATATATATATATATATATATATATATATATATATATATATATATATATATATATATATATATATAAATATATATATATATATACATATATATATATATATATATATATATATATATATATATATATATATATATATATATATATATAAATATATATATACACACACACATATATATATATATATATATATATATATATATATATATATATATATATATATATATATATATATATATATATATATATATATATATATATATAGATATATATATATAGAGAGAGAGAGAGAGAGAGAGAGAGAGAGAGAGAGAGAGAGAGATATGACAGAGTGGGTGGTTCTGTTTCAACTCTAGTAAAGTTTTAGGCATGCGTCTTCAACCACGCGGTCTACTCGCCGATGAATCACATCACACCTCGGAGAAAGCACCATGCGGTTGACACGAGGTCAGAAGAAAACACAAAATCCCGAAACGATGTTTCCAGCGAATATTTCCGACGATTTTATAGTCACCTTCTTGATATTGTGCCAGTCTATGTATAAAAACACCACTGATTTAGCTATGTACATATATTTCACAGCCATATGTTTTACATTAGTAATTGTATGTTTGTCTTTGTGAAGAAACACAGAGGCCTATAATTAATCCCTTTTTCCTTACCTGTCAAAGGTTGGGACTACGTTACGGCCAGCAAGGGTTTTTGACCCTTTGTGAATTTTAGATGAATAAATAGTTGTAACCTGACCTACGCTTTCGCTTACACCTCACTCTCATACCTTTCTCCATGGTTATTTCCTTTATGTTACCTCGTTCGGCCATTTCCGGGCTGTGGTTTCGAGACCTGCCAAAAGTATCAGAATTTCTTCATTTGGATCTTTTGGCTGTGAAGTGACAAGAGTACTCAAGCAGTGTGAAGAAACTGAGAGCTTAGGAAGACATTGTGACTTTTAGAACTATTAACGTACCGGGTAAAAAAAATGAGAAAAGTGAGCAGTAGACACACGTCTCTCCCTCTCTCTCTATTATTCATACTCTCTACATACACATATATCCATACCAACGAACTATCATGGAGGTGGGTACATCACGACGGTAAAACATACAGCAGACTCGGTAATGACTTATATATGGCGTGGTGGTAACGTCTACTGGAGTCGCTGAATAGGCCCGTGTCATTCGTGTCCCAACGGGTACCAATTCATTTATCATATATAAATTCCCCTTCGGTGCTAATTCTCCATCGGAGATATTCCTGAGGTAGCGTAATTTGATATTAAGCGATATATAGCTTCATGATTGTACATAAATCACGGTGTGATAAAAAATTTCATATACACACACACACACACACACACACACACACATATATATATATATATATATATATATATATATATATATATATATATATATATATATATATATATATATATATATATACATACATACATACATACATACACACACATATATATCTTTAGGGCATAGTTGTCCATTTATATAACAAAAATTGAAATTAACGTCTTGTAACTTATTTGTTATTTCTTAATTTTTCTTAGTTTCCTTTTTTCTTCGCTAACACGTTGTTGGGTTAAGAACCGTAATACGTACTTTCATCCATGTAGTAAGGTCAATTTGAAATTTTTTTTCTTATCAGCTCTCCAAACATCAAACATTCTGCATCCAATTCTCGATTTAATTTTCCTGTGCAACAACTATACACCTGCATCTACTACCCTTTCTCCAACTTCTTGCAGCATTATAGCCATGAAGATAATAAACAGCCCAGGAGAAATAGGAAGCTTTCTCTTGGAACCAAATCTATATTTAACTAAACTAGCCACTCTCTTCGCATTGTAACAGACTACATAGCTATCACAATATTTGTGTCCTCAGGCCTACCTTTATACCGTATATTTCAAACACCCCTCATTGCCTTTTTCTTTCAGTTCTATTGCCAGCTTTTTCGAAATCTCCCATTCAGTGTCCAGTCAGGCTACAGTTACTTTCACATATATGACCTGAAAGGGGGAATTATAGTTTCGCATAAACTGACATCCAAAAGAGGTAAGGGCGAGGCCAACATTGGATAGGTAAATAAGTGGCACTGAAGAATGAGCTGAAACATTCTCATTTAACTACCAGTTCATTTACATTATTGCAAGTTATGTAATTTACAATGTAACCATATTAGCGTGAAATGGAAGCATGCTTGAGAGTGACAGTGGGTAGACAAACACGTGGCACCGAATACAGAGGAAAAAGTGTTCTGCCATGGCATGGTCAATATTGATACATGCTGAATAGATATCAAATTATTATATCTCTCTTGGTAGTTTCGTGGACAAGTGTTAGTAGTTCTAGCCATCACAGAGGAGGTCGGTTTATTTCGACTCAGAGTAGAGAACATGAATTCGACAAGATTATGTGTATCACTCTAAATCAACTTACAGCTCAAGTGGCAGATTACAGAGCGTTACTCTCAGCTCTGTATCAAATCTAAAAGATAAAGGATCGAATCCTGGCCGAACAAAGCATTCTACAAAAATCTAGTATACCAAAGAGTCCTGAACCTCCTCTAACCTCTGAGTCATGGGTATTACTTCAAAAGGAAATTATTCATTATAACCTCTGAGTCATGGGTATTACCTCAGATGGAAATTATTCATCATAACCTCTGAGTCGTGGATATTACCTCAGAAGGAAAGTATTCACTATAACCTCTGAGTCATGGGTATTACCTCAGATGGAAATTATTCATTATAACCGCTGAGTCATGGGTATTACCTCAAAAGGGAATTATTCATTATATCTCCTTTTATCTTGACTCGTCCTGGAAATGATGAGCACTTATTTGTAAATATGGCTCCAAATATTCTTAAGTCAATTCTAATTATTTGTACTACACCTACAGAATTTCAAACCGAGTGTCCATTTACTTGTGATTACCGAACTTTCGTTGCAAGTAATGTTCACTGTTTAAAATAGAGCCACTTATCATTTCTTTGTACCTGTTTCCTAAAATCTGCATTATACATAACCAACTGTGTTTTTCTGTTTGCATGCTCCTTCCTTTGGTAATTTTCAATGTATTGGTTTCTCGGTCTACTGCAAGTTCTGAAGTATTGAATTTTATCGCTCACGAAGGCTTGCGTGGCTATTCTGTGGTGGTCATGCACCCAAGTAACGACCAGCCCTTTGTTCATTATACTTCTTCAGGTCTTTGACTATAATAGAAGAAAAATATTTTTCTTTCCTGTTTCCTACATTGCCAATTAATTATTTCCATTGTACTCGAAAATTGTTCATCCTCTTAGGCAGTAGAAATCTCTCTCAAGGAGACTACCTTCCTTAGTAAGTGGCTCACTGAGTGGGCTTTTATTCTAGCTAAACAAATCTCTTCATTTAAGCTTCCTCATTCTCCTCTATTCTTCATCCTTTTTTATGTTAAGCAAATTTCCCCCTTCAAGCCTTCTCTCTTCATGCAATTTTAGCTAAAAATATTCTTCTTTTAAGCTTTTTTATCCTTCTCTCCTCTTAACCAGTTTTTAATGAGCATATCTCTTGTGAGCTTAGATATCAAGCTCTTTTCTGTGTCAGTTATGTGCTCTACTAATCCTTTCCCCTCAGGCCTACTGATCGTTCTCAAATCTCATTCAGTTGCTTTCCATACAAAATTTCGTCATTTAAGGCTCAATGCACCATCCTCATTTATATATATATATATATATATATATATATATATATATATATATATATATATATATATATATATTTATATATATAAGTATATATATATATTTATATATATGTATATATATATATATATATATATATATATATATATATATATATATATATATATATATATATTTCGATTAGGCTTATCCTTTAACTTAACATAAAATATATTTCCTTTTCTTTCTTAGTTTTTTCTGGCCAAAGCCTTGCCTTTACGCTTACATACATTTCTCTCTTATTCGTTCCGTTTTTAGTTTTCTGTAAAGATAAATATTGAGATGGCTATTTGTTCGACCGTACGCACTTTTCCTGTCCGCCCTCAAATCTTAAAAACTACTCACGCTAGAGGGCTGCAAATTGGTATGTTGATCATCCGCCCCCCAATCATAAAACATGCCAAATCGCAGCCCTCTAGCCTCAGTAGTTTTTTTATTTTTTTTTTTTATTTTACTTAAGGTCAAAGTTAGCCATGATCGTGTGGCAACGCTATAGGACACCCACTACCGGGCCGTGGCTTAAAGTTTTACGGGCCGCGGCTCATACAGCTTTATACGCTGTATAGAAAATTCGATTGCACCAAAGAAACTTCGGCGCATTTTTTACTTGTTTTGGATTGTGCTCGACAAAACATCTATTATCGTTGTCAGTCACCTGAGCTTCCACGGCGAATTGTGGAAGAGAATTGAAAGGTTCCGTAGTGAAAATTTCATGTAATTTAGAAACCTGAAGGATTTTGAAACGTGTATGAAATTACAAAAAATAATTATTCATGCGCTGCCCATTTTTCTCACAGTTCAGAGATTACCTTTGTAGATTTATTTGCATCCATGTTAAAAGAAATTTTTAAAGCAAAACTTAAAAACAAATAATTGAGACACCTGTCATTTGCTCCCTGAAAAGAATTGACCAATAACTGGTGAAACCATTTTATTGCTTTCAGTTAGAGTTAACTTGTAAACAGTGATGTGTTGCTGGCTGTGTCGTTAATCTAACACTGCCATGCTTTTGTGAGAGAGAGAGAGAGAGAGAGAGAGAGAGAGAGAGAGAGAGAGAGAGAGAGAGAGGTAAACTTCAAAATTTCGAGCTGGCAGACTTAATATGAGCAAGCGTATGTGGTTTTTCTTGCTATATTTGCATGTTATTTATTTTATTAATTTATTTTATTACTTCATTCATTTATTTTGCCTGCCCAATGCGTGAAAGACGACGCTCTGCAAGGCAGGACCTCTAGCATCATTATTCTGAAATGATCACTCATCCTGCTGTCGCTGGTGTGGCAGACCCTAAACAGGAACGCCTTTAGTCTTTCCTTAAAGATGAACGGATTTTCACTGGACATAACTTCATGCCATAATTTATGCTCACGCTGAGGTTAAGTGACCAGTGAAAGTATAATTCTCGTGTATTTCAGTCGAGAAAATGGTAATACTTTCACAGGAATCGGTTTTCGGGATTTTTCCCTGTGAAACAAATTAACGATACGCCCTGGAAATCGATCATTGAATTAGATTAATTTTACATGTGCGTTCAACAGTCTCTCTCTCTCTCTCTCTCTCTCTCTCTCTCTCTCTCTCTCTCTCTCTCTCTCTCAAAAAGTATGAGAGGATGAGGTTGCTTCCCTCATGCCCTTTTTCTTGACTTCAACAGCTGCATGGTATCCAGTTACAGATGTGTGGACTGGTAGGCAGTAGGCCGGGAGCGACCAATGGACCGAACAAACGTGATCCGAGCCCTGCGTAAAACTTCATTTTGGCCGGCTGCACATTCCTGAAAACTGGGCAACAACATCTCTATTTTCTCCATTCTCATAAATTACACTTCAATTAAATTATAACATTTTTCGAAGTAATGATCGCCATGATGAACAGGATTTGCCATTAAAATATTCTTTGCTTTATATATCTAAGTGGCCTTCTTTCAATGAAACCTTTACAGGATTTCCTGGTTTGAATGACATCAATATTAATTTTATTACAATTACTAAAAGAAGATGTTTTCTTGATTTTAGAGAAATGAGATGATTTTTAAAGCACGTTTAGATGACCAAAATTGAATACAACGTAGTTTCATAATAGTCCAAACTTCATTTACAAACTATTTTTGTGTGACTTATTATCGACTTGTTTACAAGTGTAATAATAAGTATGTTGATATTCGTGAATTTTCCCTAAGTAGTTAGGTCGTGATAACTTAAAATTCTTTCAGTCTCTCTTCATCAAATATTTTGTTATAAATCTTTTAAACTTACATATGCCCAAAGACAGATATCTAATTGGCCATCATTGACGTGTTTAGCCACTAGTTATTTTCTGTAAAAGAAAATGATTGAAATGGCTATTTGTCTGTCCGCCTGCACTCTTTCTGCCCACACTTTTTGTTATCCTCCTTCAGATCTTAAAAACTACTGAGGCTAGAGGGCTGCAAATTGGTATGTTGATCATCCACCCTCCAATCATCAAACATACCAAATTTCAGCTCTCTAGCCTCAGTAGTTTTTATTTTATTTGAGGTTAGAGTTGCTGAAAGTTTCTGGCACCACTGGTGCCAACAACACAGTCCACCACCGGGCTTAGAAAGTTTCATGGGCTGTGGCTGAGAGTTTCATACAGCATTATATACTGTACAGAAAACTCGACTGCGCCGAAGAAACTTCGGCTTATTTTTTACTTGTTTTGATTTAGTCTGTGATACTCGGTATTGATGCATTAATCTGATCATTTTGAATGCTTGCATAAGAAAAACGTGAATGCGGAGAAACAGCGGTTAGATAATTTCTATGCTTTTTGACTCGATAGAATGCGGCCACTTATTGTTAACATTTTCTCAAAAACAACCTATCGACGGGGATTGTATAGAATTAAGCCGTATGAAACAGCAGGTTGTGACTGTCAAGACGTAAATATAAAATTAACGAGGTCTTTCAGGTAATCCTCCTTCGAAGTGCTCGTTCCAAAAGGCCGTTTTATGAACAAATATCGAACAGTTGTTTTCAAACAACCATCGATCCCGACACGAGTAGTAGTCTTTACCGAGTCACTCAGGCGGCAGTTTTCTCTGAAGCTATGTGGAAGTGGAGTGATGACCGTGCTCTCGTTCAAATTTTATTAAATATTCTAAGGATTGTGTTGGTTTAAGTACTAAAATAATTAAACTAATGGTACTAGATTATGGAGAAATGAAGAGCGAACACTGGCAAAATAGAAGTGGGAGTGGTTTATCGTGTTAAAGAAATATCACTGCATTAATACTGGCTGGCCGTGAGAGGACAATGTTATGAAATGAAATTTGGTATGAAATACTAGTCTGTTGGTAAATTTGAGGGGCAAAATGATTATGTAACGAAGCATGGCGACGAAAGTATATTGCAGATGTTGATATACAAGCGCAGTGTTTAAGTTGTATATCACAAAAACGTGCATACGTGAAACACGTATGTTGTATAGCGCATGGTGAAGCATGCTGTCTTTGTCGCAAAAAATGATGGTACAAAATCAAATGGCCAATCTTACTCCCCTCTGTTTAAAGCAATTTACACATGCCCAGAGTCCCTCATAGACGGTATGCGGTGGATGTTTGGAGGGAGGGATAGTCACTATATTACCATATTTTCATAAAGCTTCATCAGCTGTGGATCATCCAGCAACAATTTGTAACTGACATTTCGGGAATACAATTTAATTTTTACATAGTCTGCAGCAGTGCTTTGCTCGACCAAGCGTATGAATGGTTTAGCCTTTTTCCAACCAGACCCAATTATTTGTTCATGGATTGTCTTCTGCCCACTTAACGAAACCCAGGCCTTCTCATAACCGTAAGGCCAAGACGTTCCAGGGTGTTCAACGATTGCAAGACTTAGCATATTAAGGGTTTAAGAACCGAACTGCGCTGACATTGTGCAGGACAGCCGTCGCTCTCTCATGATGGTGAGTACACCAACGATTACTTATTTCATCAGTTTTGTTTGTGTTAAACATTTATTCAAGGGTAAAAAATACTGGTTATCAGCAAAGACTATCGTCTTGACTGATTATCCTGAAAACTATTGCATAATTCAGTATCTTTAAACAATTTTCAAAGATTTTGTCCCGAAAAGTTGTTTTCGGACAACTAGCCGTGTACAGAATAGCATTTCTCTCTGAAAGGGAGGAATCAAACAGTTCCTTCTCTCGTATCTCACTCGAATTAAACTTCTGTCTGACGATATTTTACGCTCCAGTGACTCATGGGATGCCGTACGGTGATGTCGGCACGGATATTGACGCCAGTGAAAATAAAGGTCTATGATATTAAAGTAGTGTGTATGTTTTGATGTTTCAGATATATATTAATGTTGGTTAAAGGTGTATGGTGATAAAGCAGCATAGGGGGTAGTGCCGCTAGTGCGCCTCACAGGGTGCACTGTAGGCACTACTAAAGGTTCTTTGCAGCGTCTCTTTGCCCCTAGCTGCAACCCCTTTCATTCCTTTTACAGTACCTCCATTCATATTATTTTACTTCCATTCTGCTATCCACCCGCAACTAACAACTATTTCAAAGTGCAACTGCGAGGATTTCCCCCCTTTACACCTCAAACCTACCTACTTTCAATTTCCTTTCCAGTGCTGAATGATCTCATAGGTCCCAGTGCTTGGCCTCTGGCCTAAGCTCTGCATTCCATTTCATTTCTATAGGTGATAAGGTATGGAATTGGAAAACCAGCAATATTTACAAGTGTAATAAAGAGGTTCAGCGAGAATAAGAAAGTGGCAGGGCTTAGGGAGAACCAGTGATCGGTATTTACTTTATTCTTTCTGACTTTCGTGGTCAGCCGGCATATTCAACGAGTACAACGTCTTTGATACAAAACAGGGTAGATCTAAGTAGTAGCTCCATGGCGGCAATTTCCTTCTAACTTAACTTTTTATAGTTTTTTGGTTGCTAATTATGAATTTACTTTCAATTTTTGTCGCATGATTGTAGTTAACCTGTAATTAACCACAGAACTTCATCCAACAAGCTAGAGGACGCCGAAGGGACACGATGGGAAAGCAGGGTTATGGGTGGGGTATGCCTTTGGGACAGGGTGATTTGCTCCCTCCACCCAACAAGCTAGGGGACCCAATGGGAAAGTGGGGTTATGGGTGGGGTATCCATCCAGGACAGGGTGATTTGCTCCCTCCACCCAACAAGCTAGGGGACCTGATGGGAAATCGGGGTTATGGGTGGGTATACCTCAGGACAGGGTGATTTGCTCCCTCCATCCAACAAGGGGGACCTGATGGGGCGATGGGGTATAGCTCCTCAGGGTGATTTGCTTCAACCAAACAAGCTAGGGGACCTGATGGGAATGAGAGGTTATGGGTCAGGTATACCTCCAGGACAGGGTGATTTGCTCCCTCCACCCAACAAGCTACGGGACCTGATGAGAAAGCGGGGTTATGGGTGGGGTATAGCTCTAGGACAGGGTGACTTGCTCCCTCCACCCAACAAGCTAGGGTACCCGACGGGAATGCAGGGTTATGGGTGGGGTATAGCTCCGGGACAGGGTGATTTGCTCCCTCCACCCAGCAAGCTAGGGGACCTGATGGGAATGCAGGGTTATGGGGGTATGGGGACAGGATTTGCCCCTCCACCAACAAGCTAAGGTACCCGATGGGTGGTTATGGGTGGGGTATACCTCCAGGACAGGGTGATTTGCTCCCTCCACCCAACAAGCTAGGGGACCTGATGGGAAAGCAGGGTTATGGGTGGGGTATAGCTCCGGGACAGGGTGATTTGCTCCTCCGCCTAACAAGCTAGGGGACCTGATGGGAATGCAGGGTTATGGGTGGGGTATACCTCTGGGTAATGGGCTATGGGACCCTATGAGAATAGTGTCTGGACAGGGTGATTTGCTCCCTCCACCCAACAAGCTATGGGACCCTATGAGAATACGGGGTTATGTGTGGGGTATACCTCCAGGACAGGGTGATTTGCTCCCTCCACCCAACAAGCTAGGGGACCGAATGGGAAAGCAGCATTATGGGTGGTTAGAACAGGGTGATTTGCTCCTCCACCCAACAAGCTATGGGACCCTATGAGAATACAGGGGTTATGTGGATTCCTCCAGGACAGTGATTTGCTCCCTCCACCCAACAAGCTAGGGGACCCGATGGGAAAGCGGGGTTATGGGTGGGGTATAGCTCTGGGACAGGGTGATTTGCTCCCTCCACCCAACAAGCTATGGGACCCTATGGGAATGTGGGGCTATGGGTGGGGTATAGCTCTGGGACAGGGTGATTTGCTCCCTCTACCCAACAAGCTAGGGGACCCGATGGGAAAGCGGGGTTATGGGTGGGGTATAGCTCTGGGACAGGGTGATTTGCTCCTTCCACCCAACAAGCTAGGGAACCTGATGGGAAAGCAGGGTTATGGGTGGGCTATAGCTCCAGAACAGGGTGATTTGCTCCTCCCACTCAACAAGCTAGGGAACCCAATGGGAATGCGGGGTCATGGGTGGGGTATACCTCTGGGACAGGGTGATTTGCTCCCTCCACCCAACAAGCTAGGGGACCTGATGGGAAAGCGAGGTTATGGGTGGGGTATAGCTCTGGGACAGGGTGATTTGCTCCCTCCACTCAACAAGCTAGGGAACCCTATGGGAATGTGGGGTCATGGGTTGGGTATACCTCTGGAACAGGGTGATTTGCTCCCTCCACCCAACAAGCTAGGGGACCCAATGGGAATGGGGGGTTATGGGTGGGGCATAACTGCAGGACAGGGTGATTTGCTCCTTCCACCCAACAAGCTAGGGAACCTGATGGGAAAGCAGGGTTATGGGTGGGCTATAGCTCCAGAACAGGGTGATTTGCTCCCTCCACTCAACAAGCTAGGGAACCCAATGGGAATGCGGGGTCATGGGTGGGGTATACCTCTGGGACAGGGTGATTTGCTCCCTCCACCCAACAAGCTAGGGGACCCAATGGGAAAGCGGGGTTATGGGGTGGGTATAGCTCTGGGACAGGGTGATTTGCTCCCTCCACTCAACAAGCTAGGGAACCCTATGGGAATGTGGGGTCATGGGTTGGGTATACCTCTGGAACAGGGTGATTTGCTCCCTCCACCCAACAAGCTAGGGGACCTGATGGGAATGCGGGGTTATGGGTGGGGCATAACTCTGGGACAGGGTGATTTGCTCCCTTCACCCAACAAGCTAGGGGACCCAATGGGAAAGTGTGGGTATGGGTGGGGTATACCTCCGGAACAGGGTGATTTGCTCCCTCTACCTAACAAGCTAAGGGACCCAATGGGAATGGGGGATTATGGGTGGGGCATAACTGCTGGACAGGGTGACTTGCTCCCTCCACCCAACAAGCTAGGGGACCTGATGGGAAAGCGTGGTTATGGGTGGAGTATACCTCTGGAACAGGGTGATTTGCTCTCCCACCTAACAAGCTAGGGTACCCGGTAGGGAAGCATGGTTATTGGTGGGGTATACCTCCAGGACAGGGTGATTTGTTCCCTCCACCTAACAAGCTAGGGTACCCAATGGGAATGCAGGGTTATGGGTGGGGTATAGCTCCGGGACAGGGTGATTTGCTCCCTCCACCCAACAGGCTAGGGGACCTGATGGGAATGTGGGGTTATAGGTAGGTATACCTCTGGGACAGGGTGACTTGCTCCTCCACCCAACAAGCTATGGGACCCAATGGGAAAGCGGGGTTATGGGTGGGCTATCCCTCTGGGACAGGGTGATTTTCTCCCTCCACCCAACAAGCTAGGGAACCCTATGGGAATGCCGGGTTATGGGTGGGCTATGTCTCTGGGACAGGGTCATTTGCTCCCTCCACCCAACAAGCTAGGTTACCTGGTGGGAAAGCAGGGTTATGGGTCGGGTATCCCTCTGGGACAGGGTGATTTGCTCCCCTGCTTGTTACTAACTTACAATTTAGGGTACCCCTAGGGACAGCAGGATTATGGGTGGGGTAGACCACCGGGGGTGAGAAGACGACCAAACTTTACTGTATACTGCATTACAGAGACAAAAAATCCTTACACAAACACAGGAGGAACAAGACGACAATGGTATCTGTTACAAAGACAAAAGCTTTCACTACTACTGCTATTTCGAAGGCTGCCACACATGCTCACTCTTATAGGGGAGGTTTTGGCACGCAGGCCGACTCCTTACTGAGGAAAAAGAGGGGTTGGAGGATAATGTCTGTTTCCGGTCCTTCCAAAGTTTCAATTTTGCAAAATGCACTTAGGGACATTTGAATCCCCAGGGGCTAGTACTGAACACGGCAAAATACATTTGAACCCCCAGTGGCTAGTACTGAACATGGCAAAATACATTTGAACCCCCAGGTGCCAGTACTAAACACAGTGAAGGTGGTTTGAGGAGGAATTGAGAAGTTTCTCCCGCCATTGGAGGGTGTGTGGGGGTTATTCATACATGATCCTCACAGGTTAGACCACTGTCTTTCCAACTACTCACCCGCTTGTTTACATTGGAATGATTCATAAGTATTTCGTTTCAGTACACTGGCTGATTCCTTGCTGCACGCTCCTTTGAACCTAAAACACACCACCTTTGGCCATTACCTGCGAAAACTCTTGCGTCAACTGCCGGAAAATTAACGTATACTTTTATGGCAATTGCGAATCGTTAAATTCAGCTGTGTCAAGATCACGGCCTTTCAAAAAAAAAAAAAAAGCGAATTTTAACCCCCGGTCCGGTAGTGAGTGCAGGCTGGTCATTCAGCAAAAAGCATTCTACTCCCCCAGAAACAGGCTCAGAAACCCTAAGGTAAGTTTATTGGGGCTTGGTTTCTTAGTGTTTCGAATTGTTTTTTTTTTTTTTTCAGATTATTTTATGAGATCTTAACTCCTGCGGACTGATTGGTGCCTTGGAAATTGGTTTTCCCCATACTTTTAGGGCTGTTGGTAAAGGAGATGATGTTTTGTTTGTTGCCGGCCAGTTATTCTTCCTAGTGCATTCCTACCTACCCCTGCACGACCCCCACCTTCTGTTTCCTTGGTGACAGTACGTTTTGCCTCTACGCAAAACTCCCTGCTTCCCCCCCAACTACCACTTCTCACCTTCCCCACATTTGGGGGGGGGGGACGTGAGCAACTCTCTCCCTGCCTTCCCCCACATTCCTCCCCTTCCCTCAGCCGCTCCCTGCAACGAATGGCTCCCGGGCGATTTACACTTCCGGTGTGTGCTTCCACAATGTAAACATGTCTGCCTCATTTGTGTGTGTTCTTCCCCACCCAAAACCCCGAATTCCCACAGTCCCCCTTTACTGTTGGATAGAGTTAGGGGGCAAATAACACTTGGCTGGCAACAAACAAATGCGACTTCTTTATCAGCAGCCCTAAAAGTATAGGAAGAACTAATTCCCAAGGTAAAAACAGGTATGGAGCTAATACTTAGAAATACCCAAAACAGCATTGCTTAAATACCTGCAATATGTTTGTTATATATTTGTGATGCCGTTATTCACAGCCAGAATCTTTTTTTTTCTTTAAGTTTTTATTCAATAGATTATTTACAAAAGATTACAACCAATCTCGAACTACATACATTTACACTTAGAATTCATTACTCTCAATATTACAAAAATTCTTTGTGAAAAGCTTAAACATTTTTATAATGGAAGCTTTTATTTTATTTATAATCAAACGTTCATCCACATTCTTTTCTTTAAATAACCATATATTTACAATATGACATGACAAAATTGAAGTTGCTGTGTTCCTTTGTTTCTTCGATGCTTCTGGGAAGTCAAAATACATAATTCTAATTTGATTACAATTCAGGAAATTGCAAAAATGCTTCAACACTCAGTCCAGACTACATTTCCTCTGTGAAAACTGACGCCATTATATTGCATTTTATGTAAGATAAGTGTTCGGCCTGTTTACTTCATTCAAGAGCATTTTGTTTCTTCAGCTGTATAGCCAAGTATGATAAATGGGCATCATTAACAAAGATTGCCCCAAAAATATTTAAGTCACGGCTTAATTACTGAAAATAAAAGCTGCTCTTCGGTGTTAGATTAGACATTGAACGGACATTTGAAATGGTGTACTAGTGTGAGAAGAAGCCCATCGTAACAAACTTTACTATCGATTATAAAAACGATAATAAGCTTTCTTCTTTAGACATTGAAGAATCGCATAGCGCAGATGGTTTTTATATTTAGATTTTTAGAGAAAAGGAGACATTCACTGGCCTAGGTACAAAGTTTTATAAATTTTTCAATTCTTCCCTTTCCTCGGGATAGGCCGAATTTCACCAAGAAAAAACTTTTTTACAACTATACTTCGTGGAAAATTGTTACTCAAGGTTTTTCTCTAAACGTTTATATAGTTTCCTAAATAATAATGCCGAAAAATAACAGTCCAACTACACCAAGGCTGCCATTTTGTGCCATGGTCCCTTTTATGACTAATACAACATTTTATAGCCAAGTTAAACGACCAATAAGAGAACATTGTCCAGCCAAAAAATGTCAGCTAACCACAATAAATTCATTAACTATCAGGCCCCTATTTTTTACATACTAGGACAGATTGAGCCCCCTTTAGACGTCTAATGCGGTCTATTTATTTTCGTATCCCAGATGTAGTCTTGGAAATTATGTCGGGGCCTCTCGATGGCTTCTTAAGGTCCGCGTAGATAGCCATAGTGGGGTAAGGTGTTGGATAGATGTCGGGTTGTCATTTCCAGAATTCTCTAGTGTTCGGGAACATATATGTTAGTGTAAATTTAATATAGAATATAATATAGAATGTAAATATTTGAAAGTCCTTACACGGGCGTCTTCCCCTCAACCGCTTGCTCTTCTAATCACTATTCATAAACACGGCAGTTCGAAAACTGAACAATCAAACTACTGCTACCCCTCTTCACCTGGTATGACCATACTTTTGTTTACTGTTCTAGGCACTCATCTTCTTCCCTTTGCTCGACATGATATATTTCTTAGCATTTTGTCTTATATTTTCATATTATAATTGTATGTTGATGGTTTTAGGATATATTGACATTTTGCCGCTGTGATAATGGGGCAAGGTCTTGAAACGTCGCTAATACAGATTTATAAAAATGCCATAAGAAGCCTCACATTTCGTCTTGTATTGAATATAGCGTCCAGTGCTGTGCATTTTGCTTACGTATAGATATAGATATATATATAGTATATATACTATATATATATATTATATACATATATACTATATATACTATATATATATATTATATACATATATACTATATATATTATATACATATATACTATATATAAGAGAGTAGGAGAGTAGCTTTCATGCGGGTAGGATGTGTGTGTGAAGTGCTCTGTGTAAAAGTGCCTGACTTGCACGATGTTCAAAGTGCATACGAAGAAGAGGAAGGAAAAAGAGAAAATAAATACTGTAGAAATTAAATCAAGTATAGGAAAGATCAAACTATCATACGAACATTATCTCATAATTATCGAAGCAGCACGTAAACATGAAACACTAAAGAAAATACTGGAGAAGGGTGAATCAACCCAAATCGAGAGAGAGTCAGCAACCTGCGGACATTGCTCTGGGGAAGTTGATGATGAAGGAACTTACTGTGAAATGGTTCCACTATGAATTTTCAGGTATCGAGGTCACATACACACCCATACTTCGGGGTGACAACATATTGTACATACAGTATGTAAAAATTCCAAGAGGCCTGAACAGAGAACACGCAAAAAACTCATTGAAGATGAACTTGAAGAAATAAAAAAAACACAGATATTAACAAAGTTGATTCAGGTTTCGGCTCAGAAAACTAGTGACGTAATGATCAACATACTGTAGATGAAATCCAAAACAAAATTGACGATGTTGATAAAGATGTAAAGACCATGACAAACATGGACAAAACTTATGCTGAATCACTAAAAACAAAAAATGTGCTTCTGATCAAATCTGCAAACGAAGAGAGCACAGCATCAAATGAAAAGAGAAAAATTATGAGTAAGATAACGGCGCCGGTTGAACAGGTTAAAACAACAGGAGATGGACACTTATTCGTAAGATCTCTAGACAGGAAAAACTTAGAAAAGGCTAAAATGGAGATTCAGGGAATCAGCAATACATCAGTAAATGAGAAGGGTAAACTTAAACCAAAAATAAAAGTAGTCTGTGTCCCGAAGGATGAAGATGACACTGCCGATAACATTGTAAAGAAAAATCCATGATAGGTAACCTCATTTCTGAAAATGACGACCTGGAAATTGTAAAGGAAATCATAGCCAAAGATGACAAATATAAACACTATATCATCAAATGCGCACCACAAATACGAAAGGCTATCTATGATAGAGGTGACAAATTGTGTACACTGTATAGCCGTTGCAAAGTATACGACTGTTACACGCCCTATCATTGCTGTAAATGTCAGGAATTTGGTCATAGCACAACAAATTGTAGAAATGACCAAGCTTGCCTCAGACGTGGTGAAAATCGTAAATCAAATAGAATGTACTAGCTTCATCTCCAGGTGTAAAAAAATGTGTAAACAAAGGCCATAGTAATGCTAAACATAAAACATGTGATAGCAATAAGTGCACAGTATATAAAGAATGTGTCAAAGGTAAAAATTAATACGGATCATGCTTTTAATAATCTTCTATGCAAATTAATAAACATACAGTCCGGACGAAATATAACTAGCATACAAGAAGAAAGCAAATTTAAAAAAGAACCAAAGACTCTCCTATTCTTCAGGAGCTGCGATAGTGACGAGAAAACGCTGAAAGACAACTATAAAATATAAGAAGCAATATTTATATTGTTACAGACTGGACTTGGTTGATAAGAATTTTACACAAAATTATAATTGATGCTGCCACGAAACCAAGGGAGTCCAGTTTGTAAACAAAAGGATTTAATTGAAGACTTACCTCAGAATTTTCCTGGAGTTATAATTTTAAGGTGGAAGGTCGCCATATTGGAATTTAGAATTCTTTTGCCAATTTACAGTGATTTATTTATAGAAACTTAGCAAATCAACATTTAGACACAATACACCATCACTGAGAGGCAGATTCAAAATAGGACACAATAACAATAATGAAATGAATTGGCAACAAGCAAGTGGATAAAAAAATGGGGCCAATCTGCAATAATCA
>NC_089754.1:10125302-10140302 GCF_040412425.1 Macrobrachium rosenbergii
TCTCAACATTTTCCATTTCCTGAAGCCGCACATTGTGCGTCAAAGGAAACCAAAGGTGTTGGGACTTCCAATGGTATGTCTGTTTTAATGTGTTTCCATGCATAATTATTACTGAATATAACGTTATTACATAGTTTCCATGCATTCAATGTACATTTTATACCATTTTTTCATATATGTTCCTCCTCTTTATAAAGGCTACCTGTGCTGCTGCCGCCCTCCCTGCCCAAGCTCTGGACCTGCCTGCTGCTCCTGTTTCTTCTCCTGCCCCGACACCGATGCCCTCACTCTCTCCGGTTGCTGATCCAGCGAGCACCAAGGCTCGGAAAAACCAAGTTTCCGAGTTGTTCAACGTCGCCTTCACAAAGGCACAGACCCTCCGGGACGATATGCTGACCAATGTGCAGCCAGCTCCTCATAACCCCCGCGTCCTCTACTGGAGGAAGTTTTTTCAAGAGGTCGAGGACGAGTGAGCGCAGGTGTCAGAGCAGCTGAGTCTGCAACTGAAAATGGAGGTGCTCGGAGCCATCCAGAGGTACATCCGTGCCACCAAAGAGGGCTCCACGGTGCCGTCGAGGGCCATGATGACCCACACCATGGCAGTGACAGCAGAGTGTCAGGCACCTGCAGTTCCTGCCAGCCTGTAGGCATCGCATCAGCAGCGGGCACTCACTGCACAGCAGCTGGCGCTCCTGCAAGCACAGTTGGTGACATCGACACCAAAGGAACTAAGCAACCTGTCGATTGACACCACCTTTTTAAATAATTTACAAAATTAACTTATTTATTGTATTTTCTTATGCTTATATTTATATGTATGTTTGTATTTTATATTAAATAAATATCTTTTGCAATATCATGTCTAGCTCTATCCTCTGCTCAAATATCATGTATTCAATGAAGTAGCTAAAATACAAGTACACAAACAAAGAAGGCAAAATGAACCTGAATACACTAACATTTCAGTATACATTACTGATTTTGAAATAAGTTCAAAATACTTTATGTAACATATGTGCACAGAAGCAAAATGACAACAGACCAAATATTAGCAAGTCATATAAAACGTCACAAATATCAGGGGAGAAGGTAGTTTCAAAAGATAGAATTTTCATATCAGAATATCAACAATGTAAATGCTAAGAGCAGGTACTTTCAAGAACATAGAATTATCACATCAGAATAGAAACAATGTTAAGGAACAATGTTATCAGAATAGAAACAATGTTAAGAGAAGGTACTTTCAAAAATGATAGAATTATCATATCAGAATAGAATCCATGCTAAGAAGTTTTTAAAAAGGGCAAAATAACTACATCTTCTTTCTTTTATTTATATGTATGTTTGTTTCATATTGATTAAACATACATTTGCAATGTCATGTCCTGCTCTATCCTCTTCCCAATTACCAAATATTGATGAGAATAATATATCATGGATTTGAGCAATATCTTTTATTAAATCAACTAAAACAAATAGAAGTACACAAATATACAGGGCAAAATAATCCTGAATTAATACATTATTGAATTTTAAATAAGTCCAAAATAAATGCAGGAACAGACATTTAAGTAATTACAACAATCAGGTATGTAGGAAAGTAACTAAATCATGTTCTCCTGCCAGTGCACGGAGCCTTCAGCCGATGAAAAGTATTCCTTCAGCATGTTACGCTGTTCCTTTGCATCCCCAGTTGCAGTGTTGCCGGTCACGGTTGGAAGGGCTGCTCCTAAGGACGGGTCACTCCTCCAGCTACCAGGGATGACAGCATGTGTGACGGGGTGCTCCTGATCTCCTTCTTGCCTTCGTGCATTTCTTCTTATGATCATATTGTGCAGAACACATGCGGACATCACTAATGGCTCTATATGGTCAGGCTTCAAGCATATTGCGGTGTGGAATACTTGGAATCTATTTGCCAGAATCCCAAAGGCGTTCTCCACCGTCTTGCGTGCCCTACTTAACCTGTAGTTGTAAATCCGTTCCTCCTTGCTAAGTCCTCTTTTGGGGTAGGGCTTCATAAGGTAATTCCTCAGGGGAAGGCATCATTGCCAACTAGGAAGTAGGGCACAGGAGATCCATTAGGTTGACCTGGCAGGGCATCCGGTTGGGGAAGATTTGCTTCCTCTTGCAACAGCATTTCTGCCAATCGGGTCTGGGCAAATACACCACCGTCTGACTCTGACCCAATGGCACCCACGTCGATATATAGGAACTTGTATGAGGCATCAGCAACTGCAAGTAATACCATGGAGTAGAACTTCTTGTAGTTGAAGTAATGCGTACCGCCCTTGGAAGGGTTACGGAGCCTAATGTGTTTCCCATCTATAGCTCCAATTACATGCGGGAAGTTCCACCGTTCCTCAAAACCCCGTGCAACCTCCTGCCATGCTTCAGGTGTTTGTGGCACCTGCAGTTCCTCATCCCTAAAGGCAGCAACAATGGCCCTTCAGGTCTCTGGTACGATGTGACTAATGGTGTTGTGGGCTACCCGGAACGACTATTGCAGACTCTTGTATGAATCACCTGTAGCGAGGAAGCAGGGGTGATAGCAACGTGTAGGCCTGGCTCAATGGGTTTCCTCCAGAATATCACTTTCTTCTGAATGTAGGGTGTGACTCGTTCAACAATTTCATTGAAGAGGTCCTTGTCAATCTGGGTAAAATTTCTGTACAGGTCTGGGGCTTCAGTTGACAACTCCTCCATCAGGTTGTCATAATGACCTTGCTCCATCCTTTTCTGCAGGTACGGCCACGCCCACACCTTCCTTGGCTGCCTTTTTTTCTGCTCTGTGTGCTTTGCAGCAATCATTGCAATCTCCAGCAATAACATGACGTGCACATATTCAATGACATATGGCAACATTTCTGTTCTATCCCTACTTGCTATAGCTATAAGTTGACGCATTTCAGCTATGTTGTCCATGTTGCTTCAGCACGTTGGTAGTATGTCTTGATGCTGTGGTGTTACGGCATTGACTAGCCTCACATGTGCAACTGCCGGCCCTTATATAGCTGGGGTTTAACCCCCGCAGTACGTGGGGCCAATGTGACGTTTGCGTAACTCAGTTACGCAGAACCTAACACATACAGTATACGTACATTGGTGTTACGTGCTCTGCCATGTACTACTTCTGCCTTGTCGGTAAGCGTCACGTCACCCTTAGGCAGTGCGTACATTTGCGGCGCACTATAATACGCATGCATCACGCACATCGTCCCGTGACACATATCCAGTTAGGCGGGGCTTATTCGCGTATGCGCAAGTTTCACAAATTCCGGCTGTGCGTGCACATGCGTGACTTGATACGTGAATGTGTGAACTTAGCATTACTGTGCTGACTGTCCCTTTTATCCAGGTATTACTCTGCTGACTGTCCCTTTTATCCAGGTATTATTGTGCTGACTGTTCCTTTTATCCAGGTATTACTGTGCTGACTGTCCCTTTTGCCCAGGTATTACTGTGTTAACTGTCCATTTTATCCAGATATTACTGTGCTGACTGTCCCTTTTATCCAGGTGTTACTGTGCTGACTGTCCCTTTTATCCAGGTATTACTGTGCTGACTGTCCCTTTTATCCAGGTATTACTGTGCTGACTGTCTCTTTTATCCAGGTGTTACTGTGCTGACTGTCCCTTTTATCCAGGTACTACTGTGCTGACTGTCCCTTTTATCCAGGTGTTACTGTGTTGACTGTCCCTTTTATCCAGGTATTACTATGTTGACTGTCCCTTTTATCCAGGTGTTACTGTGTTGACTGTCCCTTTTATCCAGGTATTACTGTGCTGACAGTCCCTTTTATCCAGGTATTACTATGGTGACTGTCTATTGTATACAGACATTAATGTGGTGAGTGTCCCATTTACCCTCCACTAAATCCAAACACATCCCCCCACTTAACTGAAACAACCCCCACTATACCTAAACACCCCCCACTAAACCTAAACACTCCCCCAGCTAAACTTCAACACATCCCCACTAATCCTAAACACACACCCCACTAAACCTAAACACAAACCTTGTTACAAAATTATTAATCACACGAAAGAAAAGCATTTTCAACATTTCTTTGGTATCAAGTATATGAAATAAGTTATGATGAAACCATTGAATTTATTTATTACATAAGTTGGAAAAGGAAGGAGGATGGGGATGGGGAAGGGGAAGGGGGTACGGGTTTGAAACCCACCCTATTATCTTAGTTGGGTCAAATGATGGCTACATGCCAAATTTTGTTTAGTACAGTCAAATGGTTACCACATGAGTTACAAAGGGAAGGGGGAACTTATTATCTAAGCTGGGTCAAATAATAGCCACATGTCAAATTTTGTCTAGATCAGTCATGCAGTTACCATATAAGTTAGAAAGGTAGGGGGAAGGGGAAAGGGTTATGGGATTGAAACATACTGTATTCTCAAAGTTGGGTCAAATGATTGCCTGGAGCCAAATTTTGTCTACATTGGTCAAGCAGTTACCACATAAGTTACAAAGGAAAGTAGATGGGGGAAGGGGAAGGGGGTGTGGGTTTGAACTTACCCTATTATCTAAGTTGTGTCAAATGATGGCCGTGTGCCACATTTTGTCTAGATAGGTGATGCAGTTAGATAAGTTAGGGAAGGGGAAGGGGTTATGGGATTGAAACATAATGTATTCTCAAAGCTGGGTCAAATGATTGCCTGGAGCCAAATTTTGTCCCTATTAGTTCAAAGGAAAGTAGATAAGGGTGTGGTTTGAACTTACCCTATTATCTAAGTTGGGTCAAATGATGGCCATGTGCCAAATTTTGTTTAGATAGGTCAAGCAGTTACCACATAAGTTACCAAGGGAAGTAGGAAGGGAAGGGGAAGGGGTAGGGGTTTGTTATCTATTATCTAAATTGGGTTAAATAAGTTATTTTGCCTAGAAAGGGAAGTTAAAAGGTAAGGGGATGGGAAGGGAAGGGGAAAAGGGTTTGAATCCTCCCTATTATGTAAATTGGGTCAAATAATTTTGTTTAGATCAGTCAGCTGTTGCGTAAGTTACAAAGGGAAGGGGGTTTTGCCTAGATGTAAATTGGGTCAAATAATGGCCAGGTGCCAAATTTTGTTATCACATAAGTTGACAAAGGACAAAGGTAAGGGGGATGGGGGAAGGGAAAGGGGTAGGAGTTTGAAACCTCCCTATTATCTAAGTTGGGTCAAATGATGGCCATGTGCCAAATTTTGTCTAGATCGGTCAAGTGGTTACCACATAAGTTACAAAGGAATGGGGGATGGAGGAAGGGGAAGGGGAAGGGGGGTTTGGAACCTACCATATTATCTAAGTTGGTTCAAATAATGGCCATGTGCCATGTTTTGTCTAGATCAGTCAAGCGGTTACTGCATAAGTTATGAAGGGAAGGAGGAATGGCAAGGGGAAGGGGTACAGGGTTTTAAACCAACCCTATTATCTAAGTTGGGTCAAACAATGGCCTTAAGCCAAATTTTGTCTAGATCGGTCAAGCACTCACCACATGAGTTACAAAGTGAAGGGGGATGGGGGATGGGGATAAGGGTTTGAAACCTACCCTATCTAAATTAAGTCAAATGATGGCCACTTGCCAAATTTTGTCTTGACCAGTCAAGCAGCTTACCACATAAGTTACAAAGGGAAGGGAGATGGGGGAAGGGGAAAGCGGTACAGGTTTGAAGCCTACCGTATTATCTAAATTGGGTCAAATGATGGCCACGTGCCAAATTTTTTCTAGCACAGTCAAATGGTTACCACATAAGTTACAAAGGGGAGGGGGGATTGGGGAAGGGGAATGGGGTACAGGTTTGAAACCTTTCCTGTTGTCTAAGTTGGGTCATGCAGTAATTTTGTAAGTTGCAAAGGGAAGGGGGAAAGGGGATACAGGTTTGAAACCTACCCTTTTATCTAAGTTGGGCCATCTGATGGCCATGTGCCAAAGTTTGTCTAGATTGGTCAAGCGGCTCCATGTAAGTTACAAAGGGAAGGTGGAAGGGGAAGGGGGTGTGGGTTTGAACCTACCCTATTATCTAACTTGGGTCGAATAACGGCCACTTGCCAAATTTTGTCTAAGTTGGGCAAGCGGTCATCACCTAAGTTACAAAGGCAATGGGGATGGGGGAAGGGGAAGTGGGTTCAGGTTTGAAACCCACCCTATTATCCAAGTTGCGTCAAATGATGGCCATGTGCCAAATTTTGTCCAGATTAGTTAAGCAGTTATCACATAGCCTAAGTTACAAAGGGAAGGGGGAAGGGGGATTGGGGAAGGGGAAAGGGATACAGATTTGAAACCTACCCTTTTATATAAAGTGGGTCAAATGATGGCCATGTGCTAAATTTTGTCTAGACCAGTCAAGCTGTTATCGCATAAATTACAAAGGGAAGGGGGATTGGGGAAGGGGAAGGGGGTATGGGTTTGAAACCAGTTACCACTTAAGTTAAAAAGGGAAGGGAGAAGGGGGGATGTGGAAGGGGAAGGGGATACGGGTTTGAAGACTGCCCTGTTATCTAAGTTGGGTCAAAGATGGCCATGTGCTGAATTTTGTCTAGATTGGTCAAGTGGTTACCGTAAGTTACAAAGGGAAGGGGAGAGGGGGAGGGGAAGGGGGTTATATATAGGATTGAAACCTACCCTACTATCTTAGTTGGGTTATATGATGGCCACATGCCAAATTTTGCCTAGATTGGTCAAACAGTTCGGATTTCTATAGAACACAAACAAACATTCAAATATTCACATTTTATATATATATATATATGTATGTATATATTTGTATATATACTTATATTTATATGTATAAAATATCAGTATATACAAATATATATATATTGTATGTATATATATAATAATATATATAGTATATACATATATATATATATATAATATATATATATATATATATATATATATATATATATATATATATATATATATATATATATATATATATATATATATTATATATATATATATATATATATATATATATATTATATATATATATATATATATATATATATATATATATATATATATATATATATATATATATATATATATATATATATATATATATATATATATATATATATATATATGTATAGATATATATATATGTATATATATTATATATACATAGATTATGCACACACACATATACATACACACACACACACACATACATACACATATATATATATATATATATATATATATATATATATATATATATATATATATATATATATATATATATATATATATATATATATATATATACATACTTATGCTGTAGTTTTCATAATGCAGTAATCTCCCCATGTGTATGTGTGAGTTGTTGTATGCTGTATAATTTTGTATTCTGATGCGCATATGCCATAACAGAGTTAACGTAAAGTTGCAGTGATTAAATGCTGTATAGGTTGAGAGAGGATGTATTGTGGGCGGAGAGAGATAGGGAGCTGTTGTTCGCTGTATACTGTAGAGTCGTGATTTGTTTAGTCAGTATTTGAATCTGCTGAGATAACACCTTACTCGTATGGCTGTGCCCTGCTGCATTTAAACTCCCATACGGAGGGGATCATTCGGAGACCTATAGCCGTGTTGAGAAGAGAGAAGCGGTACTCACTCTCTCTCTCGCTCTCCCTCTCTCTCTCTCTCTCGCTCGCTCTCCCTCTCTCTCTCTCTCTCGCTCGCTCTCGGGACTCTGAATGTCCTGTTGTAATGTAATTGATATTTTGGTAGATGAGGGTCACTCATAACCTTTAAGTGTTTAATTTCTTAGTAAATGTGTCTGAGTTATCTGAACAGTGTATTTTATTAAGTGTGTGTGTAACGGCACCTGATTAAAGACACGAAGCATTTGGTACCAAGGTATTGTAAGTTACAATTATTGGTTTTTAGTGCACTAAAAATATTTACTGTGATTGTACACAAAGATACTTTTTTCCTTTTTAATACTTTTTTCATGTTGTATGTTTTATGCTTTGTCTTTTGAAGAATTGTATAATTATGTGTTGTGTTTGCTATTGCCTTAATTTTTGCTTTACATTTTTTTATATTTAATTTTTTTGCAGAGTATATTTTGTCTCTTTTGTATCCACATTTTTATATGATTGATTTATTTGCCTTATTGGGTTTAACACAGAAATTAGTTTACTTGTACTTCCATTCAATCAAATTTTGTTACAAAACAATCTAAATTATACTTGAATAATATTTGATTAATTAATAAATTAATTTCTGATTTAATTTTGACTGATGATTGATTCAGATTTAATCCAATTTTGTTTATTTTCAAGTAATAACAAATTTCCCTGAGACTGTTAATGTCATGTATAATCTTTGAATTTAGAAATAAATTTTTGTATTTAAAATATTATATCAGAGTTTCATTCATTGACCCACCAGTAATTTTGAATAGAATTAGAGATAGAGTGGTAAGTGAGATGTTTTCCTTCAAGTAATTGAAGTGAGCTCGAACCAGGGAAATAAAATAAAAATACTTTTATAATGTTATTGGAGTGATGCCCTTTGATTTTACCTCACACCTATTTGAATTAACTTTTCATGATTGATAAGTTTTATAAGGGATCACTGTTGCCTTTAGAGAAATCAGTCGTTTCATATGTGTGATGAGGGTTCAGGTGTCTGGCTGTTGTGAGGTAACTATAATTGTCGAATAAATGGTAAGTTTGGTAATCAAATATCAAGCACTTAGATACCAGGTTTGATTTGAAGAACAGACACTGGACACTTCTGTCACATATATATATATATATATATATATATATATATATATATATATATATATATATATAATATATATATAATATATATAATATATATAATATATATATATATATATATATATATATATATATATATATATATATATATATATATATATATATATATATATATATATATATATATATATATATATATATATATATATATATATATATATATATATATATATATATATATATATATATATATATATATATATATATATATATATATATATATATATATATATATATATATATATATATATATATATATATATATATATATACTATATATATACATATATATATATATATATATATATATATATATATATATATATATATATATATATATACGTATGTATATACACATATATTGTTGTAATTTTAAAGCTGGGGTCTTGCTAGATAAATGGGGTATACTAGAATGATATGCAAATTACCTTAACTACCACAAAAAATCTGGCCTCTGGCCTTGGGGACAGCTAAAATTACAAACATCAAAATATGCCTGAAAGGCTACTTCTGGGGCTGGGGGTTGGGGTGATTAGATAAATTCTAGGGTTTAACTTAATTCATTACATTTACAAAGAAAACACATCAGAAGAATGGTAGCATAATTCTGGGGTAATGAGGCGAGAGCAAATGACAGAGAATTTCCTTGAGGGAACACAATGGGTTTCCCGCTTCAAAGGTTGTTGATAACGAAGTAGCGAGGCCGCTACACACACAAAGTGACATGCAGATCCACAGTTGGGCATTCCTATCCTGCAATCAAAACACTCACGGTTATTTAACCGACTAGCACTGTAATGAAAGAATCGAGGAATTGCACAGAAGATGCCTAAACTGAACTCGGTTCCAGTGACTCGAACATCAAATGATTACGTTACTCTTCTCATAAATGCTTTACAAATTAAACAGCACAAAATATAAAGCAATACAGGTCTCACTGTAATTATATTACACTTTGAAAGAAAGGAACATAGTTGGAGAAGAACAGGGAACGTGGCTGACAAAAAACCTTAAATCCTGGTACAGTAAGTTCCAAAAGTGAAGCTACAAATTTCAGAGGATTTCGTTTGAAATTCACTAACTGGCAACTACGACACATAGCTGAAAAACTTTTTTTTTTTTTTACATTGAAAGCTCTATCAAGCAAAATAAAGCTAACATATGATGCACAAATATCAAATCTATGGTATTTGTAACAACCATAGGAAAAAATTACGGTAATAGTAATTATTTCAAAGTATAGTAATTACTTCAAACTATAGAAACGAAACAATTTGAAATTTTCGTTCAACACGGGATTACCAACATTACCTTTGCATATTTCGAGCAATGTGGAAACAAATATTTAATATCACAGCGTATTATCAATTATTTTAGTGAAGGTGCATAAAACCATGCAAGTGTCAATAGAATATAAAGGGAAAATCTCCGTAACATCAAACATAATCAACCATGAATGCACCTAGATTCAACAGAGAAGTTGGGTGTGGTTGGTAGTTCTGATTTTACCTTCTAGGACCCGACCATTCGGACTCTACTTCAGCTTTGGCTTCAGTTTCGACCCACGACACAAACATAACATTATCTACCCAACCTATGAATCTCCAGCTGCGTCCTACTAGGGTGGGGGCGGAACTGCCCCAATACCCCCATCGCCAGCCAGTAATATTGAATAAACACGTAAATCAGTTCCCTCCTTGATTATGTTTGCAATAACTGACAGAAAGTAACCACTATTGAAAGGGTAAATTTGGTAACAGGTAATATTTACATAAATCGGTTTAAATGATTGAGTACGGCTGAATCTGCGTGACCCGTTATCCTAGGAGCGGCAATCCTAGGAGAGGCAAAGAAAATGGGTCGCCACCACAGAAAACCCGCTTAGTGGGGACTTTACAAATACTCCCCCTCCCCCCCCAAGACATGGGTAATGTCTGATTAATCGACGTATCTGCTGGGGCGTTGAAGAGTGCTGCGGCTACGAGAAGTGAGCTGGGGGTTGCGCTGTGCGTGGGAGCGGCTGGCTGTCGGGTGTGGGCGGATGTTTCCGGGGCAGCCGTGTGTCCTCTTTCTGCGGCGGCCCAGCTGTGGAGACGGCTGTTCAGGCGGGGGGTGCGGTGCGGTAACATCTGTGTCCTCCTACAGGAGGGCGGGCTTGATGTAGTCGACCAACACCCAGTCGTCCTTTCCGTGAAGGGCAAGGCGGAAAGCCTTGTTATTTCTTTCCAGCACGTGGAAGGGCCCCCTGTAGGGCCTGGTCAGTGGTGGGAGGACAGCATCATCCCTGACGAAGACGTGAGTGGTGGAGGACAAGCCGGGAGTCATGAAGGCAACTGACCTGTTGGTATATGTCCACTTACAGGGGGCGAACTTGCCGACTATATCGCGAAGCCTCTGGACTGATGGGTTGTGGCGGTCCTCTGTGACTAGTTCGCCCGGGACTACAAGAGGCTCTCCGTAGATTTTCTCCGCTGCAGATGGGTTGCTGTTGGCTCTGGGGGCGGTTCTCAGCCAGAGGAGGACCCACGGCAGCTGGTATTTCCAGTCCTCAGCGGTGCAGCGGGCCATGAGGGATACTTTCAGGGACCTGTGGAACCGCTCGACCGAGCCGTTGGCTGTGGGGTTGTAGGCGGTGGTGGTGTGGTGAGATGTCCCCAGCAGGCGTGCCAGGGCGGACCACAACTCGAACAGGAAGGCAGGGCCCCTGTTGGTGGTTATGTGGTCCGGGACGCTGAACCGGCTGATCCAGCTGGAGAGGAGGGCCTCGGCGCACGAACTGGTGGTGGCTTCCTGCATAGGGTGTAGCTTTGGGCCACCTGGTTGAGCGGTCGACAACCGTCAGGAGATATCTGGCCCCACCTGAGGGCGAAAGAGGGCCGACGACGTCAATGTGTAAGTGGCCGAACCGCAGCCCCAGCTGTGGAAACTCGCCTACTTCGGACTCGGTGTGACGACCTATTTTTCTGGTTTGGCACCGAAGACACTGTCTCGCCCAGGTCCTCGCATCCTTCCGCATTCTGTGCCAGGCGAACTTCTCTGTCAGCAGCTTGGCCTTCATCCTGCCGGAGGGGTTGGACAGCCCGTGGATGACGTTGAATACCTGGCGGCAACGGGAGGCGGGCACCAGGGGGCAAGGCTGGCCGGTGCTGACATCGCAGAGGAGTTTTGGCCCCCCGGGGGCGAGGGCCACGTCCCTCCACTTCAGGAACTTGATGGCGGTGCAGTAGGCTGGAGTCTCCGGGTCAGCGGCCTGCTCCCGGGCGAGGTCCTCGTAGTTGATCCCGAGCTGCACCGCGTTGAGCTCGACTCTGGAGAGGGCGTCTGCTACAGGGTTCTTCCTGCCGGGAGGTATTTTTCAGGTGAACTGGCGATAAAGAGGTGTCGCTGCTGCCTGGAAGACCATCGTCCCCCTGCTTGGTGAAGGCATGGACCATGCAGTGGCTGGTGGTCCGTGTAGATTGTGAAGGGCGTACCCTCCAGGAGGAATTTGAAGTGCCGGACCGCCTGGTATACTGTGCAGAGTTCCCTGTTGAAGGTGCTGTAGCTTGCCTACTTCGTCCTCGGTGTGACGACCTATTTTCTGGTTTGGCAGAAGACACTGTCTCGCCCAGGTCCTCGCATCCAGCGTTCCCGTGGATCTGTCAGCAGCTTGGCCTTCGTCCTGCCGGAGGGGTTGGACAGCCCGTGGATGACGTTGAATACCTGGCGGCAACGGGAGGCGGGCACCAGGGGGCAAGGCTGGCCAGTGCTGACATCGCAGAGGAGTTTTGGCCCCCCGGGAGCGAGGGCCACGTCCCTCCACTTCAGGAACTTGATGGCGGTGCAGTAGGCTGGAGTCTCCGGGTCAGCGGCCTGCTCCGGGCGAACTCGTGGTTGATCCCGAGCTGATGGACTCTGGAGAGGGCGTCTGCTACAGGGTTCTTCCTGCCGGGGAGGTATTTGACGGAGCAGGTGAACTCTGCGATGGCTGCGAGGTGTCGCTGCTGCCTGGAAGACCATGCGTCCCCCTGCTTGGTGAAGGCATGGACCAGTGGCTGGTGGTCCGTGTAGATTGTGAAGGGCGTACCCTCCAGGAGGAATTTGAAGTGCCGGACCGCCTGGTATACTGTGCAGAGTTCCTTGTTGAAGGTGCTGTAGCGGGCCCCAGCTGTGGAAACTCGCCTACTTCGGACTCGGTGTGACGACCTATTTTTCTGGTTTGGCACCGAAGACACTGTCTCGCCCAGGTCCTCGCATCCTTCCGCATTCTGTGCCAGGCGAACTTCTCTGTCAGCAGCTTGGCCTTCATCCTGCCGGAGGGGTTGGACAGCCCGTGGATGACGTTGAATACCTGGCGGCAACGGGAGGCGGGCACCAGGGGCAAGGCTGGTTCTTCCTGCGGGGGCGAGGCCACGTCCCTCCACTTCAGGAACTTGATGGCGGTGCAGTAGGCTGGAAGCTGCCTGCTCCCGGGCGAGGTCCTCAGCAACTGATCGAGCTGTCGCGTTGAGCTCGACTCTGGAGAGGGTGTCCCAGGGTTCTTCCTGCCGGGGAGGTATTTGACGGAGCAGGTGAACTCTGCGATGGCTGCGAGGTGTCGCTGCTGCCTGGAAGACCATACGTCCCCCTGCTTGGTGAAGGCATGGACCATGCAGTGGCTGGTGGTCCGTGTAGATTGTGAAGGGCGTACCCTCCAGGAGGAATTTGAAGTGCCGGACCGCCTGGTATACTGTGCAGAGTTCCCTGTTGAAGGTGCTGTAGCGGGCCCCAGCTGTGGAAACTCGCCTACTTCGGACTCGGTGTGACGACCTATTTTCTGGTTTGGCACTGAAGACACTGTCTCGCCCAGGTCCTCGATCCTTGGTGTCAGACGAACTTTCTGTCAGCAGCTTGGCCTTGTCCTGCCGGAGGGGTTGGACAGCGTGGATGACGTTGAATACCTGGCGGCAACGGGATGGCACCAGGGGCAAGGCTGGCCAGTGCTGACAGGAGGAGTTTGGCCCCCGGGAGCGAGGGCCACGTCCCTCCACTTCAGGAACTTGATGGCGGTGCAGTAGGCTGGAGTCTCCGGTCAGCGCCTGCTCCCCGGCGAGGTCCTCAGTTGATCCCGGCGTTGAGCTCGACTCTGGAGGGCGTCTGCTGCAGGGTTCTTCCTGCCGGGGGAGGTATTTGACGGAGCAGGTGGGGCGATGGTGAGGTGTCGCTGCTGCCTGGAAGACCATGCGTCCCCTGCTTGGTGAAGGCATGGACCAGTGGCTGGTGGTCCGTGTAGATTGTGAAGGGCGTACCCTCCAGGAGGAATTTGAAGTGCCGGACCGCCTGGTATACTGTGCAGAGTTCCTTGTTGAAGGTGAGCGGGCCCCAGCTGTGAAACTCGCCTCTGGACTCGTGTGACGACCTATTTTTCTGCTCGCATCCTTCCGGGTCCCTAAACACTAAGAATTTTGCGGCAGGTGTTGCTGCTGCCTTTCAGGCTTGGTGAAGGCATGGACCAGCCGGCTGGTGGTCCGTGTAGATTGTGAAGGGGCCCTCCAGGAGATCCTGGTATACTGTGCAGAGTTCCCTGTTGAAGGTGAACCAGCTGTGGAAACCGCGCCTACTGGACTGTGTGACGACCAGTTTTCTAATTTACCATCGCCCAGGTCCTCGCATCCTTCCGCATTCCGTGCCAGGCGAACTCTCTGTCAGCAGCTTGGCCTTCCTGCCGGAGGTTGGACAGCCCGTGGATGACGTGGAATACCTGGCGGCAACGGGAGGCGGGCACCAGGGGCAAGGCTGGCGGTGCTGACATCACAGAGGAGTTTTGGCCCCGGGCGAGGGCCACGACCCTTGATGATGGCGGTGCAGTAGGCTGGAGTCTCCGGGTCAGCGGCCACCCGGGCGAGGGAGTTGATCTCGTTGAGCTGGACTCTGGGGAGTCAGGGTTCTTCCTGCTGGGGAGGTATTTGACGGAGCCGATGCATAGTGTGTCGCTGCTGCCTTATATCTTGGTGAAGGCATGGACCAGCGGCTGGTGGTCCGTGTAGATTGTGAAGGGCGTATTCTCCAGGAGGAATTTGAAGTGCGGATTTGGTATACTGTGCAGAGTTCCTGTTGAAGGTGCTGCATGGCCTCCGCGGGTTGAACTTTTGCTGAAGAAGGTATGGGGCGCTGTCAACGATCTGCTCCAGGACAGGACTGCCTGGGTTCTGTGGGCCAGGCGGTTGCCGGGCAGGGCAGCCTTCA
>NC_089754.1:10155302-10160302 GCF_040412425.1 Macrobrachium rosenbergii
TTCAGTAAGTTATCCTGCTGACCCAGTCTCATGTCCTTCTCCTGTAGCTGACACTGGAGGGAGCCATTTTCTTTCGACAGCCTCTCAGCTTGTTCTTGGAGTTCTCGAACTTTGACCTGGAGGTCTTCCTTCTCAGTCTTGCAACAGTTCAGTGCGCATTCCAGGTCTCGGGTCCGTTTAGTCATCCGTATCTCTTCTTCTTTCATCTCACGCAGTTCCGTCTCCAGCTGCACTGCCGCTTCCTCTTGTTGACGAAGTTGACAACTGATCTTGGCCAGCTGAGCAGTCAGGCTCATTACTTTGTTGTTCAGGGCATCACTTAACACTTGAATTGCGGCACCATCCTTAGCCAGTTGCTTATTTTCTGCTTTCATTTGGGCGATCTCCTCTTCCAGCATATTTTTTGCATTCTCCTGCGTCGCCATTTCCTTCTGCATCAGTTGTTTTTCGCTCTCCAGCAAACGGATCTTGTCCTCTAAGGATTGCTGTTCCACCCTCTGCTTGTTAAACCGTGCTGTGGTCGACTGAATCTCCTCCTTTCCTTTTTCTGGCTCCTTTCTCCTTTCATCAAAATCTTTTTGTAGATCATGAAGTCTTTGGATTAAGGTGACATTCAGCATGGTCAAGCTCTTCTTCCTTCTCTCTCGAGACAAACTTCTTCCTCCAATGCTCGAATTTTCCAGCACCATCTTCGGTTTCCTGTTTCTGAGTGTTGTCCATCATGTGTCGTGTTACAGCGATAACCAATCCAATGACAGCAAACAGCAGCAAATTCTTGATTCCACAGGCGGTTTCCAGACCCGGGTCCATAAGGGCGGATTTCGATGAGGCTCCACTGAAGAGAAGCACAACAAACATTACTGCTAAGCTGAAGTAAGGCAACATAAGTTCATCCATCTCGGAATCTGTACAGACAGAAAGCTCTCTTCAGCTTATATTCACCTCCCAGTCGTATTTTTCTCTGTGTTTTTTCAGAATTTCGAAAAACTTTCTCTGGAAAATTTCAACATTTTTTTTCCAATTTACGCATCACCACACTCATAAAAGTGACCAGTAACCGAAGAGACTCATCTTTGTCATCTTCGCACCATTCCAATAGCTTAACTCTTAATGCTGACAATCTTCATCACTTCCATATTACCTGCCTAATACCCATATCACCTGCCTCTTACCCATCATTGTACCATCTCTCTCTCTCTCTCTCTAGTCTCTCTCTCTCTCTCTAGCTGTCAGAGTAAAAAATTTGGCTTATATATACTATATATATATATATATATATACGTTAGTGCGTCACTGTAGTCCTGATTCCTCGTCCGTCGCTGGTTCGACCCCACGGGACGGTGGACTTATTATCAACTAAAAAATTCCCCTTCGGTAACATATATGAAAATATATTATTTCCGAGGTAGAGTGAATTGGATATTAAAGGACATTTGTAGCTTTCAGATTGTATATGAATCACGGTGATGTGATAAATAGTCATAATATGGTTACGTCGACAAACGACTACACGGTCAACATGGCAGAGGTGGGTGGATATCGTCTCCAAAATAAAACACCTTGAGTTCGACGGGTGAGATGATGGGAGATGTTATTCACTTATACCTCTTTGGCCGATTTCGTTAGTGCGTCACTGAAAGTCCTGATTCCTCGTCCGTCGCTGGTTCGACCCCACGGGACGGTGGACTTATTATCAACTAAAATTCCCTTCGGTAACATATATGAAAATATATTATTTCCGAGGTAGAGGAATTGGATATTAAAGACGTTTGTAGCTTTCTGATTGTATATGAATCACGGTGATGTGATAAATAGTCATAATATGGCTACGCGCGACAAACGCATTACACGGTCAACATGGCAGAGGTGGGTGGATATCTCCAAATGCAAAACACCTGAGTTCGACGGGTGAGGTGATGGGGAGATGTTATTCACTTATACTCTCTTGGTCGATTTTGTTAGTGCGTCACTGTAGTCCTGATTCCTCGTCTGTCTTTATAGCTGGTTCAACCCACGGACGGTGGACTTATCAACTATAAAAATTCCTTCGGTAACATATATGAAAATATATTATTTCCGAGGTAGAGTGAATTTGATATTAAAGGACGTTTGTAGCTTTTCTGATTGTATATGAATCACGGTGATGTGATAAATAGTCATATTATGGCTATATCAGACAAACGACTACACGGTCAACATGGCAGAGGTGGATGGATATCGTTCTCAAAACGCAAAACACCTGAGTTCGACGGGGTGAGGTGATGGGAGATGTTATTCACTTATACCTCTCTTGTGGCCGATTTCGTTAGTGTGTCACTGTAGTCCTGATTCTCGTCCGTTGTTGGTTCGACCCACACGGGACGGTGGACTTATTATCAACTAAAAAAATTCCCCTTCGGTAACATATATGAAAATATATTATTTCTGAGGTAGAGTGAATTGGATATTAAAAGACGTTTGTAGCTTTCTGATTGTATATGAATCACGGTGATGTGATAAATAGTCATATTATGGCTACGCGACAAACGCACTACACGGTCAACATGGCAGAGGTGGGTGGATATCGTCTCCAACGCAAAACACCCGAAAGTTCGACGGGTGAGGTGATGGGAGATGTTATTCACTTATACCTCTCTTGTGGCTGATTTCGTTAGTGCGTCACTGTAGTCCTGATTCCTCGTCCGTCGCTGGTTCGACCTTTCACGGGACGGTGGACTTATTATCAACTAAAATTCCTTCGTAACATATATGAAAATATATTATTTCCCGAGGTAGAGTGAATTGATATTAAAGGACGTTTGTAGCTTTCTGATTGTATATGAATCACGGTGATGTGATAAATAGTCATAATATGGCTACGTGCGACAAACGCACTACACGGTCAACATGGCAGAGGTGGGTGGATATCGTCTCCAAACGCAAAACACCTGAGTTCGACGGGTGAGGTGATGGGAGATGTTATTCACTTAAACCCTCTCTTGTGGCCGATTTCGTTAGTGCGTCACTGTAGTCCTGATTCTCGTCCCGTCGCTGGTTCGACCACACGGACGGTGGACTCATTATCAACTAAAAAATTCCCTTCGGTAACATATATGAAAATATATTATTTCCGAGGTAGAGTGAATTGATATTAAAGGACGTTTGTAGCTTTCGATTGTATATGAATCACGGTGATGTGATAAATAGTCATAATATGGCTACGCGGCGACAAACGCACTACACGGTCAACATGGCAGAGGTGGTGGATATCGTCTCCAAAAACACAAAAACACCTGAGTTCGACGGGTGAGGTGATGGGAGATGTTATTCACTTATACCTCTCTTGTGGCCGATTTCGTTAGTGCGCCACTGTAGTCCTGATTCCTCAGTCCGTCGCTGGTTGATTTCACGGACGGTGGACTTATCAACTAAAATTCCTTGGTAACATATATGAAAATATATTATTTCCGAGGTAGAGGAATTGATATTAAAGGATGTTTGTAGCTTTCTGATTGTATATGAATCACGGTGATGTGATAAATAGTCACATATATATATATATATATATATATATATATATATATATATATATATATATATATATATATATATATATATATATACATACATATATATATTTATATATATATATATATATATATATATATATATATATATAATCATAAATATGTATGTATGTATACACATATATATGTATTAATCATATGTAATGTATATATATATGCATGTATATATATATATATATATATATATATATATATATATATATATATATATATATATATATATAGATATATACAGATATGCATACATACAATTATATGTGTTTGTATGTATGTGTATATATATACTTACATATGTATACATATGCATATATACATATATATACATATATTATACATACATCTATATATAATATATATATGTATATATATGTATATACATATATATATATATACACATACACATACAGTATATGTATATATATACATATACTGTATATACATATACATATGTCCATACATATATGTATATATACATATATATATATATATATATAGATTATATATATATATATATATATATATATATATATATATATATATATATATATAAATATATATATATATATACATACATACATATGTATACATTACATATACACATATATATATACATACATACATACATACATTATTACATACATACATATATAGTATACATACATACATACATGTATGTATGTATGTATGTATGTATGTATGTATGTATGTATGTATAACTATATGTGTATGTATGTACATTTATATATACGTATACATATACATATATAGTACATATATACATATAGTATATATATATATATATATATATATATATATATATATATATATATATATATATATTATATGAGATTATGTATATGTTTTGATTTGATGTGTATGATTTTGATATGTCTTTATTTCCTACAGATGTCTCTTATGTTCTGTATTTTGTAATTTTCAGCTTTTTCATATGTATTGAGGTAACTTTGTAATGTATAATCCTTCATGATTGAAACACACCGTGTTCATGGAAGTTAAAATTTAAATTCTGCAGACAGGGAGAGAGATTCTGGAAACATTATCAGATAACCATTTCCTGTGTACCCAGCTATATTTGACCTAAGGGAGGCCGTAAGGGCCACTTTGCCTATCGTCGACGAGATGACAGTTCTCGGCCGAATGCTTGTTACATGTTTATCATGTATGCCTGTACTGTAATTATTATTTTTCTCTATGCCTTATTATGTGTTCCATAGTCTGAGAAGAAGGGAAAGGGAGGAGAGATAGTCTGACAAGGTCGACAGGGCTTTTTGAGCCAGATCGTTCTCAAATTTATTTCTATTTACCCAGGTGGTTAACTCAGGGTGGGAAATGTCAGTCATACAGATAAGAGCTCTGGCATGTTTCTTTTGAGCCTTGGAATACTATGAGTATTCAGTATTCTGTTTGAGGAAT
>NC_089754.1:10165302-10175302 GCF_040412425.1 Macrobrachium rosenbergii
CTAACGAACTCGCCGCTCCTACATATTGCGTGATTGGGGCGAAGAGGGGTTGCTATTGTATTACTCCAGGTCAGCTGAGGTGGGGCTTTCCCTACATGAGTTCAAAATATGCTTGGTCTACCTTGCCCGCCATGTTTTCTTGGCCCAACAGTCAAATGAAAGGTGAAATTATTCCTTGAATAAATTAATTCCTAGCTGCCTAATGAGGGAGGGATGTAAATCTTTAACAAATATATATACACACACATATATATATATATATATATATATATATATATATAAATTAACTATATATATATATATATATATATATACACACAACATACACACATATATTGATATGAATATAAGGGTCATGTAAATCTTTAGAGAAATGTCAAATATATATATATATATATATATATATATATATATATATATATATATATATATATATATATATACATATATATACATATACATACATACATATATATATATATTGTAACATGGTTGCTATTTGCAAGATCTCGTGAAGCTCCACTTATTTTAAAATTAACCTAAAAGAATAAAGCATGTACAGTACAGATGGTGAGTCAACTTCAAGACCACCCAGAAACGAGGAACATAGAGTAATCAAAACACCCCTAACATTAGCACAAGCTAAGTCCTCGGCGCCTAAATGAAAAGACTCCCCCCATCCTCTCTAAGCCTTAATCCTGCCTTTGTCAACCTTTAATTTCCCATAGGTACAGGGTAAAGTCTTTTGATATTGGCACTATTTGTTTTGTGACTACCATAATATCAGTGCCAAGGAGTTAGTGAGGAGTCTTGCATTTCTTTTGAAAACCATTTTAATGTACTGTTAACTTACTTCTTTTCAAGAGTTTAGCCAGGTAGTCAGATGAGTTTAGATTGTGTTTAGGGTTAGATAGACCAACCCCGGGCAAGGATCTTGCATGATTGTTGCATGATTCAACAGTGCAACTTTGTCTTGAATCTCAGTAGAATAGCTAATCAGCTTTTGATGGCTAAGTAACTTACTTGGCACTCGTGGACAGCAATATACTGTGTCATAGATGTTTGTAGAGTATTCGAGTGTACCCTCTTTGCTGTATGTTTAAAGTTCACTCAGAGTGAAAGAAAGTTTATTGCCAGACTTGCATATATTTAGCTGTATTTATCCTTAGTGCATGCTGTACAAGACTACATGTCTTTAGTGGCCAGGAATTAGCTAGTCAGTGAAGTGATAACAAGCGATGTGTTGAAATTCCAGGAAAGTGCAAGAATTCCCTCCAAAAACTCACGATAGCCTTACTTAGGAAGAGGTATCTGGCAACCTATGCTATGCAGGCAGACTGCTTTGTGCATCATCTCGACTCAGTTTAGCTTCGCTCATTAACCAATTTATACTTTATGATTTTATTTGTTCTACGACAACTTCATTTGTACAAGTTAACCACTGTTACTCTGCATCTTAAGCACAGTAATACAAATAATGTTAACGTAAACATTTGTGAAGAAATTTCATATGTTAACAAAGAAAGTGCATAGTATTCACATTCCTTTATGGTCAATGTGAAAGTCATTCGGGGGTATGTATGCCTCGCTTCCCTTACACTCGGTAGCTGGTCTGTCGCTCACCCATTGAACTGTCATGTGTTAACGTAAATATTACTGCCACGTGTCATGTAAAATAATTCTTACTGGAAGAAATCGCAAAGTTTTGCATTATTACGATTTGTATCTCATCATTTGGTGTTGTTTGCTTATACTCACTCGAGAGATATTATGCTTTATATTGTGTGCAAGTAAAGTATTTTTTTTCCATGTCACACAACTGTGGAATTTATGTAGGGTACAGACTATATGCTTTATAACCATAATCTGCATTTCCAAACCCTTTTATGAACAAAGCTATTTATTAGGAGTCTTGTCGAAACTTTGACAAGAGAGATTGTACTTTTCTGCAAGTTGTGGTATAGTTTTATGTATTCTTTCTAAATTTATGTAGTGAAAGTGCATATTATGTAGAAGAAAGATATTATGTTTTGTTGTGTTTGTATTTAGTTGTGAAAAGCATTGTGTTAGGCTGTTTTGCAAATTTAATTGTAAGTATACATGTAATAGTGGTTAAGTACCGGTCATCAGCTGTTTGTTGGTCTGGTAGTTAGTCAAACACTTGTTGTTGGTTAGCGACGGTCGTGAGGGCAGTCCCGTCACAGCTTTGGTGCAGTGTAGTTGTATCTAGTAGGGACTCAAGAAAGGAGAATGCAGCCATAGTTGTTGGTGCCTTCAAGTCCACTTAAGTATTACTTTTCATCCTAAAGTTCATTTAGGGAAATTTCCTTTAGGAGATATGCATATCTAAATGTAAGGAGAATTTCTTGGAGTGTGCTTTGGATGAGGGTTACGAAGTATAGAGATTGTGCTCAGGCCAATCCCATCCTCAATTCAAGCTAGAAATATCAAATGCGCCATTTGAACTAACAGTAAGTTAATAACATTTATGTCTTAGGTTAATATACACTATGCAATGCAGTGTTTTAAGTGCAATTTGGAATATGAGTGAAGTAACCTGGGTGTCATAGTATAAGACTTTGGCTATGATTAGGCTGGTATGTTTCAAACAAGTTTAGGCTATACGGTTACACTTACGATTTGAAATGCCCTACTTGTTCTGAATTAGTGGTAATAAATTGCTGTGACCAGGATCATAGTGATTGGTTGTTATAGCAGTGATCTGTATAGTTAGTGTTTATGAAATTTTAAGGATTATTGTGTTACTTGGCAACAAGGATAAAAACCGTGACCAGCTGAATTAGTCACATGTTAGCCTAGCCTGAAATGGATGAGATGCTTAAGTGAAATTTAATTTGAAATAAAACCTTATGTTGTACATTTTATGTATATGTGTATAGTCAAGGGCATATGCATATAACTAGTAGCGATCTACCATTGATTAATTTGAAGAGGTGTGGCCAACTTCTAAATTTTATATTTGCTTGTGTGGTATATATATAATTTTAGAGCTGGCAATTTGTACACTCTTTTAATATTAAGAACTTATATTTTGGTGTTGGTAAATTATAGATTAAGATGTCTGACATGGAAGAATTAAAGAGGAGACGGGGGGTTTTAAGTCTGTGATAACTAACTAGTCAAAAAAGGTTGAAACCTCTATTGATACAGGTGGTATCAATAGTATTTCTTCATTGAGAGACTCCTTGAAGGAATATTGGCAGAAAATCCAGGAATTGGATAATGAAATATTGGATCTAACAGATCCTGGAGGACAACCTGACCAAATCATGAATCAAGCTGAATAAAGACTAAAGGCAGGCACTGAAATTCATAGACTAAACTCCTCCATCACGAATCTTCTAACTGTAAGGGGTGAACCTAGTGCACCGATATTGCCTGTTAAAGCTAGTGTAAAGTTACCTAAATTATACCTCAAACATTTCGATGGTGATGTATCAGAATGGAATTCATTTTGGGAACTTTATGGAGTATCAGTACACCAACTTACTGATTTTGAGAGAATACAGAAGTTTTCTTATTTGAATCGCCTATTGGAAGGTGAGGCCCTGGAACTGATATCTGGTTTTAAATTAGGTGGTGGTAAATATTTGCAAGTAGTGAATTTGTTAAAAGAAACTTATGGCAAAAAAACATGAAATCAAGTTGTGTTTAGTTAGAAACTCCCAAACTGAGACTCCCAAGGCAAATGCAGAATCACTACAAGGTTTCAGAGCAATATCTGAGTGCTGCATCAGATCATTGGAAAGTGAACAGCTGGAATTGAGTGAATTGTATACCATCTTGCTCTACACCAAACTACCTAGTAGCATAAGTGAAATAATAAAACGAAGGTGTGGGGATAAATTTGTCACCTTTAAAAAATATCTTGAAGAAGAAATACACAATTTGAGGGCTTTTCCGTAGACTGAACCAGTAAAAGCTTATACATTAACAATGGTATTTGCTTTTGCAGTAGAACAAGGGCGATCTGTGAGACCAAAAAAAACATTGGTAAGGCCTAAAGAAAATACAAACAAAGCCAAGGTAAACCAGGTTAGAGGATGTGCACTTTGGAGGCAATCATATATGGACACATTGTAAATCCTATGTAACCAAAGGAGGAGAGATAGAACGACTCAGAACTCTGGGCTTGTTTCATATGCGCATCCACTAAACACTTCAGTTCTGACTGACAGGCAAGGTTGTAACAACGACTGAACTGTTAGACACCATAGTGCTATATGCAATTGAAACCAACCGAATAAGTCTAAGGTAGGTGGGGTACAAGTTGGAACACTTTCTTTGACAAATACAGGACAGGGAAATAAGACGACTAGGAAGTCGAACTTACCTACAGCCACAATAACCCTAAAGGGTGAAAGAGGTCGCATTGTGCAAAAGAGGGGTTGTTGGATACCTTTGCTGAGAGATCATTTATAAAGAAATCTGCTCTTGAGGGAATCCACTACAAAAGCAAGGGAGTTGAAAATATATCATTGAGAGGTTACTTAACTTCTACACCAGTTAAGGAATATGAAATGGTTAACATTGCTGTACTTCACCGGGGTAGATTAATAAATATGGATTGTATAGTAGTAGACGAGCTACCAGAATATACAAAGAGATTCGATGTTAAGAAGACCAATGAGGTAGTTGTGTAGAACGAAAATCAGCTTGGCTGATAAAGATTTTGATCTACCCGTAGAGAAACGATCACCTATAGAATAGGGGCTGACAATGTGTACAACATTTTACATCCAGGGTTTAGGAAATGTGAAAATTTAGTATTGCTACAAACCATATTTGGTTGCATAGTAACCAGAACCTGTAGTTCTCCCACCATAGAGACTCGTGTTTTCCATTTTAAAACTGGCAGTGGAAACTGAAGACATGACTATGGCTGAAGGGGCTACTCATTAAAAGGATCCAAGAGAAGATCTTGAAACTTTAGGGAGTTTAGATCATTTAGGCACTGACTGCAATGAAATAATGGAACAGGAACAAAGTATTGGTTGTTGCATTGCCTTGGAAAGGCAATAAATTGTTGCATTGCTTGGAACAATAAATTTGCATTGGCTTTGAACAGATTAAAGCAACAGTTGTCAAGTTTTGGAAGGAAACTCAGTATCTAGAACACTACCAGAAAATCCTGAAGGCTCAGGAGGATAGGAGATTCATAGAGAGAGTGGAATATTTTAAAACAGAGGAAGACTGTCATTTCTTGGCACATTATGGTGTTAAAAAGGACAGTGCAACACAATTGTTTGTGGACGAGATCACATATAACAGCTGACCTGCTCAAAGTTCTGCTGCAGTTTAAAACAAAATCGTTTGCCTGTATTAGTGACATAGAGAAGGCATCTTTAATGGTGAAACGCAGGGAAGAAGACAAACTATACTAGGTTTTTATGGTTGGAAGATCCAACAGACCCTAAGAGTAAATTGTTGGTGTATAGGTTTCGAGTTTTATTTAGAGCTACATGTTTTCCCTTTCTGCTGAATGCAACAAATAAGAAACACCTATCTATGGTAGAAGGTGACGTAGAAAGGATAAAAATAGGGCTTTATGTAGATAACTTGGAGTTCACCAGCAATGATGATAATGAACTGGTAAATCTTTTCTTTGAAGCTTTGGTGTATCCATCAAAAAAGGACATCCGTTCCTCAATTAGTATATCTTTCTAGCTTACATTTCGTTAAATTGCTGTATTCTGATGCTTGTATAAAATGTAATGTTTTGTTAGATTGTATAAAATTCTTTTTATATTTAGTTTTACTTATTTCACATTTAAAATTTATTTTAGGTTAATAAGAGCATTATATTGTGAAAAATAACGATAATTACAACGAAAAATAAACTGAACATTTTTTATATATGAGAACACCACGTCTGCGGAGACGATGCGCATCAATCCTCATATTCCTTCAAAGGTTTTCCACGAAGCTGGTTCATTAACGAGCTCATCTTGCGCAGTGATCCTTTCCTGCCCTGTCCCAGGGCTTAATTACTTTAAAGGTAATTACCTATCAAAAGCAAAGTAAGGTAAGCCTCACTTCACATCACATGCGCTGATTGCATCGATAGCTCAGCCAAGTGCAATAGGCAATTTGGCCGACAGAAATATCGAGCCTTCCCAACGACCGTCGGATTAAAGCGCCACGATTTTAGCAAGAAAATCTTTTACGACGGTTCACTAACAGTGTTTTAACCGTTTCAGATCAAAGCCAGGTTTTTATAAAAAGGGAAGGACCGCATCTAGAGAACAGTTAATTTATAAACTACGCTATGGTAATGGAAATTCACATCTTCAAACCAAACTGTTAGAGCGATAATGTTTTTCTGTGACCGTATTTTTTTTAATGTTTTTATTGACGTATATCTTTTTTCATTAATAACTTATTTTTATTCATTTACCATTTTCCTGGTCCTCATTATCTTTAACCTTCTCTTATGGTCATCTATGTTCAGTGAGTTCATAATTTACAAGTTACTCTGTCCAAATAATAAGCAATGATAAAAAAAGCAAAATAAATCATAGAGAATGCGTAGTTAAGGGTTAAGTGTGAGTCAGTGAAATAAACGAACAAAATGTTAAACAAATATGATGATTAAATTGGATTTTCTTTCAGAAACCAAGAGGTTGTGGGTTTTAAACTTAATACTGCGATAAAATATTTCGATATACCAGTATGAGAGAGAAGTTATACTGCATGTGAAAAAAATTCTGTCGAATAATGACAGTTTCGTAAACATAAAAATAAGGTCAAATAAAAACATCCCTTTAAACCTGTTTTCAACGAGTCGAAGTGAAAATGAAAAGCTGATTCATTAAAGACAAAGGTGGGAGAGAATTCTTCCGGGTCTAGCGCTCGAAGACAAGAAGTGAAGAAAGCCCGAGGAATTGAGCTGGAATCATTCTGTGAGCGAGAGTGCGAATAGGGAAAAGAAATTCGGACGTTTCTTCGCTTCCGCAAAAAAGGGCTGTTGAAAATCCCCTCACATAATCCCTGGAATCATATTTCAGGTTCCGTTACCAGGACAAAAAAAAAAAAAAAAAGTAAAGTTTGAAGGAAACGGCACAAAAGGACGCTATCTGCCACTCGGTATCTCAGGCATTGACTGTATACTGTACTAGCAGAACACGCTTACACAGACATTAAATATATATATATATATATATTATATATATATATATATATATATATATATATATATATATATATATATATATATATATATATATATATATATATATATGCATACATATATATGTACATATACATATATACATATACATATATATATATATTTCATACTATATATATATATATATATATATATATATATATATATATATATATATATATATATATATATATATATATATATATATATATATATATATATCTTATGCTATATTTTCGTAATATATAATCTCCCCATGTTTATGTGTGTATTGTTGTATACTGTATGATCTTATGTTCAGATGTGCGTATGCCATAGAGAGTTAGCATAAGACAAAATGGTTACACCCGTATGGTTTTAAAACACTGAGTATAAGAGAGACAGGGAGCTGTTGTTCGTTGTGTAAGGACACAATTTGTTTAGTCAGTATTCAAAACTTGCTGGATAATGCATTCCTATCACCTTCTCGTATGACTCCATTAGTGTACAAGGCTTTATGGGACTCGATCAAAACACTGTTGGGTGGAAAATTCCATATAAAGTTGTCTAACATCATTCAGGAATTTTCTGTGAAACGATGTTTACCATTCTTATTATAATAACTAGAGATTCTTTTGTTCTGAAACTATGTAATGATAAATATTATTGTTAACTGTAATTCCATATCCTCTCTAATTATCATTTTAAAGATACATTTTAAAATAAAAACCTCGTCTGGGACCTGTCCATGCACTCATATAGGCTATGCCCTGCTAAGGCAGCCCTACAAAGGCATCACATTGAGAGACCATTATCCGTGCGGAAAGGAGCTACTTTTTTTGCTCCCTGTCTCTCTCTCTCTCTCTCTCTCTCTCTCTCTCTCTCTCTCTCTCTCTCTCTCTCTCTCTCTCTCTCTCGGGACTACGATTGTCCTGTTGTAACGCAATTGATATTTTGGTAGATGATGGTTGCTCATATCCTTTAACTGTCTAATTCCTTAGTAAATGTGTCTGAGTTATCTGAACAGTGTATTTTATTAAGTGTGTGTGTAACGGCGCCTGATTAAAGACAAATAAGCATTTGGTACCAAGGTATTGTAACATAATTATTGGTTTTATATAAAAATATTTACAGTGATTATATATGAAGATATTTTCTTTCTTTTTCAATATTTTTTCATGTTATACGTTTTATATTTGTCTCTTGAAGAATTTTTCTTTCATACATATATATGGTGTGTTTGCTATTGCCTTAAATTTTGCTTTACATTTTTTGATATATAATTTTTTGCAGAATATATTTCTGTCTTTTGTATCCACATTCTTATATGATTGAATTATTTGCCTTATTTTGTTTAACACTATATTAATTTACTTACAGTATATTGCCTTTCAATCAAGTTTTGTTACTTAACCATTTAAATTTTACTTGAATAATTTTTGATTAATTAATAAATTAATTTCTATTTAATTTTGACTGATGATTAATTCAGATTTAATCCAATTTTGTTTTGTTTTCAAGAAATAATAAATTTCCCTGAGACTGTTAATGTCATGTATAATCTTTGAATTTAGAAATAAATTTTTGTATTTAAAATATTATATCAGTGTTTCATTTTATTGACCCACCAGTAATTTGGTTTGAATTAGAAATAGAATTGGTAAGTGAGACTTCCTTCAAGTAATTGAAGTGAGCTCGAACCAGGAAAGAAATAAATAGAAATACTTGAACTTTATAATGTTACTGGAGTGACCCTTAGATTTTACCTCACACCTGTTTAACGAACTTAATCTGCTTTCTTTCATGATTGATAAGTTTTATAAGGGATCACTGTTGACTTTAGAGAAATCAGTCGTTTTGTATGTGTGATGAGGTTCAGGTGTCTGGCTGTTGTGAGGTAACTATAATTGTCATCAATAAATGGTAAGTTTGGTAATCAAATATCAAGCACTTAGATACCAGGTTTGATTCGAAGAACAGACACTGGACACTTCATCAAAATATATATATATATATATATATATATATATATATATATATATATATATATATATATATATATATATATGTATATGTGTGTGTGTATTTTATATATATATATATATATATATATATATATATATATATATATATAATATCTATGAATATAAAATATATATATATATATATATATATCTGTGTAATATATATATAAAATATATATGTATATTATATATATGTAATATATATATATATATATATATATATATATATATATATATATATATAATATGTATATATATATGTATATATATATATATATAATATATATATATATATATATATGTATGTGTATATATTTATATGTATATATATATATATATATATATATATATATATATATAATGTATATATATTATATATGTATATATATGTATACTGTATATACATATATGTTTATATATAAATATGTATAATATATGTACATATATTATATATATATATATATATATATATATATATATATATATATATATATATATGTATATATATAATGTATATATATATATATGTATAGATGTATGTATATATATATATATGTATATATATATATTTTTATATATATAGTATATATATATATATTATATATATATATATATATATATATATATATATATGTATATATGTATATGTATATATATTATACATATTTCATATTTATATATATGTATACTCTGCCCTTGTTTCATATATACATTTATATATATATTATATATATATTATACTTTGTAATATATTTTATATTTTATATATATATATTGTCATGAACGGGGTCCCTGGGGAGATGGAATT